>NC_029787.2:41566268-41607935 GCF_000816755.2 Arachis ipaensis | reverse complement strand
TCTCAAGAGAATCAATTGACTCAGATTCTTCACGTCTGCAGTCCTCCCAAGTCTGACCAATAACTGCTAGAGCAGCAATTGCACGCTCAACCACCTATTGCAGATACATAGTCAGATCAAAATTAGTATTGCGTTGGTGCAATAGTATGGGCCAATGAAAAATCCAGCATGGTCCAAAATAACTAACTAGACATGCATGTTATTTGCTCCATCAAACAAAGCAACTGAATGCAAAGTTATATTTATTTATCACACATTACTGATAGCAAAGTTATATTTATTCATCAAACCAAATTCAATGTTATTATCTATTAGAGTTGTTAGCAAAACAACTGGTAGCAATCATTGCTAAACAGCAAATAAACAAGAGAGATCAGCGCATACTTGAGGCCAAGGCTCCGGATTAGGTATTAACCACTTTGAGATGGGACCAACTAATGATGAGACAATATGTGGGATATGGATAGCTAATTCCTCATCTCCAGCTTCCATGACAGAACTGAGAAGTTGTAATAAGATGGAGCTCTCACTCTCATCATTTCCAATGTTGCCAATGATTACTTGAACTAGAGGTAGAAAATCAGGGGGCATGTATTCATTCTGGAAAAAGGAAAAACAGAAGCTGAGTGGTAAATCAAAAAAAAAAAAAAAAAAAAAGATTGGACATCCCTGGTAGATGTAGAAATTAAGAGCTCACATCAAGTAGTGTCGTAATTGCCCCAGCAGAAGAAATCCGGACAGGGTAGCAAGACATATCCTGCTTATCTGGCATGACCAATGCCATAAGCAATTGAGAATATACATCAGCGCTCATCTCCTACGATGAAACAGAAAGTTAGAAACAAGATAGGCTAAATGTGTCCTCAACATTCACCAAAATGCATTTTGGAACAGTATTTGAAAACGAATTTGCTCAGGTTTAGATAGCATAATTGATATGCTGTCTTACTTCAGGTAGACAGGAGCCTAGTTCTCCTAGTACCCAGTTTGCACTTGCAACCAGGTATGGCACCAAGGCAGCTGTTGCATACAGTGGCAAAATCCTTGTGCGAAGCAGAGCTGTTACATATCCAGGTTCTTGCTCCCTCAGAAACTGCATAAGAAATAAAATGATTTGGGGAAAAAAAATGTAAATCAAACTTCAAATGCAGATGGCTGGTTGAAACAATAGGTGAAATGTGCTCACATCTTGTAGGCCACCATATGCCATCAGAACACCAAAGTAACTGCCAAAGTTGATGATGTAACAACAATAAGTACAAAAGTAATAGGAGAGTATAGAAGTATAGAACTATTAATAAAACAAAATACTGATTAAAGTTAAATACGTACATGAACAAAGCACTTTAGTAACATGACATCAAGTACGGAAAGGGGTTACGGGAGGAAAAATAGAGGATTTAAGCGAAAAAGAAAAAGAAAAAAAAAAGGCAGTATTTCAGCAATCAGCATATGTTTCAGTATTTCACTTATAACACTGCTCAGCCAATAGGCTTTCAAATAAATAGCAACAAATCAACAGAGTAACTGATGCAACGACAAGAATGGAAGCACCAACAACTCCCCCATGGAGCGCCGTTGATTGCTTTTTTTGTTCTTTTGGCCTTTCTTACGCTTGGCTGAAGCTGATAAAGCATCAGCAGCACTCTCCGTAGGTGGCCCCTGTAGAAATTACAGCAAATGAACTATAGAAATAACTAACATAACTCAACAAACTTTTATGATGTTTACCTTTGACATCGAGATTACACCAAGCAAGTTTATTGCACTTTTTCTGGCAGTGAATAAATCATCTCTCCATCCAGAAATTTCGTCCTAATAAAAAAATTTAGGTCGTAAGTAACTACAAAATATGTAAAACAATAATATCAACTTTCAATTCATACAATATCTGAAGGAAGATTCTTCCGTATATACTCATCTGCGTCTTCTTCCCACTCTGATATATCCTACACAAACATTTTCATAAATTAAAGAAGGAAAAAAGTGTATGTCAAGCTACTTAAATTTGATTAAAATAATATTCTTAAACAAAAATTTGTCCATGTAACATTTTCAGGAAACATCCTAACCTTCTCATTCATTACTAATGCTGGAAAAATTGCAGATTCCAATAGAGTTGTAAAATGTGGAGAAACTAACCGCCATCCCTGTATTTATTGAACTTGAACCATATTAAAGATGAATATTTGGAAGAATATGTGAAATGCAAAAGTTGCAGCATCCAAACAATTGAAACTCGATTAAGAGCTCACAACTAAAAAAACTAACCGGTCCAGTCTCCAGTACATTTGAAATTACATCAAAACCTAAAGAAAGAACCCTCTCAGACAGGAAAGGAAGTTTCTGCAAAAGAAATATCACTATTAAAATTCCAGTATGCCCAACAAAAGGAGTACAATTAAAATAAATATAAGGTAACATGAGTGCAAAATCAATTTCAAGATACAATTCATAAGTAAGATAGACTTTTAGAATCAAAGCTAGAAATAGAAAGAATAAGCATTGTCTAAATCAACTGCTAACCAACCAGTAATCAAGTACAAAAATTGAGGTCATTATCTTACACTGGTATTTTTGCTATATTTGACAATGTTAAGAACACAACTTATCATTTGTGGCATCAACCTGAAAATGGAGGGAATATACTTTAATATATATAATGTAAAAATGCCTTCATTCAGTGAACAAAGAAGTTATGCATGATATTACTTATCAGAATGTTTTCTGTGCCTAGTGACAAGTGCAGAAAAAATAAGCAGACTTCTTTTTCCAGTCTTCAATCTTGTGAAATATACATCTTCTTCAGCTACCAGATCATCAAATCTCAACGAACCCAGAATGGCAATCAGGTCACAACAGAATGAAGGAAGAAGAGGAATTAAAGTCGGTGGCATGTAAGACTTTACCTATAAATAGGAGTATCAAATAAAAATAAATTTAGCACCTACACTTTAGTCATAGAATCATCTGCTACATGAGCCACTCTACAATACTGCCAATGGTTTGTACAGAAAACAAATTGGAGGAAAATAGCATGAAACTCCACTTATGCCAGTTGAAGCTGACAAGGCAAAAATATATTGGAGGGCAACATAAATATTTAAAGGGGAATAGGGGATCTAACTTATCAGAAAACAATTAAAAAGAAACTACTTGAAAAGAGTATAAGCACCACAAACAATGCAACAAGAAGACAATTGAATTATATCACTATAGAAAAATATTCGTTAATTTTAAGCTCCACAAGGATAAATATACTCAAGTGAATGCAGAATTGCACATAATAACTAATTCATATATGTTTGTGTTAACTATATACATGTTCAAACATTACTTACTGCAAAATGTAGGCATTTGCATACAGTGAGAAGAACTTTCTCAGTTTCTATTTCTGCTCTGTCAAGGGTAGCTAAAGCCTGGTACATGCATAATAAAACCATTCAGAAGTGGAGTTCATAAAAGAAATGGTAAGTTAAGTAAAGCACAAAAGGGATAAAAGACTAGAAATTACCTTTCCAACAAACTGATGAAATATAGAAAGCAAAGGCACAAGAATTTCTTTCGCTATAAGCTCCAGCTGCAGTGGTACAGGCTCCTTTGGTACTTTAGGATTCAAAAAATACTGCAAAATGAAGCAGTTAATTTATATACAAGACAAAGGAATCAAAACATGTTTCATGGCATACAGAAGTTCTGATAGAGGCAAAGAGACAGTATGTTACATAAACAGGACCAAACTTAAGGGTTAAGCTAACTGCTACACAAGTGAATAATTACAGAGAGAAAAAAAAAATTATCTAATATTTTGTAGATATTATCTTGGAAATAAATGTTTCAAAGAAGAAATTGGAAGGATTCTTAATGCATTTAAGAAAACATGAAGATAAGAAACAAACACAGAAATACACATGTAAACCTTGCAAAACACATGACAATGTATCAATGATGAGTCATGGCAACCACTAAACTGCATTCTGTCTCTTCTACATCTAAAATTTTATTCAATAAATCTCAATCAGTAGACATGATCTGATGCAAATTGTCACTGCCAACATTGATTTCACATAAAGGCACATTGCATGAATAAACAAAATCCTAAATTTCACTCCAAGTCAAAAACCAATAGAGACTTTGAATACCTGAAAAGGTCTAAGAAGAGCATGAAGAACTACAAGTGCATTGACTGTGCTACATGCAGAGCTTGAACCATTGATGAGATTGCTATTCTGAATAGCAGACTGCAGATAAGGCACAAGCTCCGGCCACGAATTCTGCTTAACAAACTCAGCAACCGCAACCGACTGGAACTGCCACCACAGAATCGTTCAGATGCATAAGAAAACACAATTCAAGGGCGAATCAACAACAACGGCAACAATCAAGATACGTACCACTTCAACCAAAATCTTCAGAATGTGGAACTCGGCCTGAAGCAGAGCTTGCATCAGCTGCTCCTTGAACTCCTTGCCGACACTAGAAATCGTGGCCGCGCTACTGCTATCCATGTTCCGGCGCGTGAAATTCTTCAGGTAAGTAGCAGCAGCAACCTTCTGACCTTGATCTTCTCCTCCTGCATGCAAACACCGAATCAAAATTCTCGTAAAAAAGAATGAGCTGAAAATGCAAAACTGCGAAATCGACGATGAGGAAGAACGGAAGCTTGAAAGTGAAATTACGAGTTGAAATTGAAAGGAGGTAGAAGGGGAAGTTAGAAGTGAGGCAGAGTCGATCGAGAGCATCGGTGGCGGCACGAACGGCGTTGGCATCGGGGCTGAGTGTCTGGTTGAGAAGATCGGCGATCTGAGTAAGCTCCGCCATGGAAATGGTTCAGCTGTTAGTCTGACACCACTGCTACTGATAAGTTGTGGTTTCGGTTTGTGCTTGTGACTCTGAGTGAAAATTCACAAACCCTAGTTTTGGCTCGCTGATTTTGCATGTTGGCGGGAATAAATCAAGCTTATGTGTAGGTGAAACAGAAAAGATTCCTTTTCGATATTTGGAGCGCTTTGGTTTCATTCAGGGGAAGGAAAAAGCCAAAAAAGAAAATGATAACCTTGGAGATGCGGGGGATCGAACCCCGTGCCTCTCGCATGCAAAGCGAGCGCTCTACCATTTGAGCTACATCCCCATGTTGATATAGGCCTTCTGGATTTAAAACATATTATTATGTAGTTTAGAAAACCCATGTTCACACAGGCTGGTAAGTTAGCTTTTTACTTTTCAAATGTGGATCCCATACACCAGCCTGTGCCCCAACGTTCAAAAATCTATTCGAGTAAATTACGGACTTTTATAATATACATCTTTGTTCTACCATTTTTTTTTAATTTGTAAAATTAAATTCATCATCCCAAATTCACTCATCTTCTTACTTTTCCTTTGGTCCAAAAACGCGTATAGCATAGCATATTCCACTGTCGCTCGCTAGTTCCAAATCTAGAACATGAAGATGCATCTTCTCATATTCACATTCCTACTACAACTACAAGCCATTGTTATTCTAACTACTCTTGCACTCTCCATTTGCAAGAACTCATGTGGCAACATTCCCATAAACTACCCATTTGGCTTAGAAGATGGTTGCGGTGCACCTCAGTTCAGGAACATGCTTAACTGCAGCACTAACTTGTTCTTTCAAACCCCTTCTGGTTCTTACAAGGTTCAATCCATCGACTACAACAAACTAACCATGGTAATCTACTATGCTTAACTATTGTATGTGTATATTCGTATTTATGTATAGTTTTATATCGTATTCAATGCTGGTATTCGTATTTGTATTCGTGGGATCGATGTAGGTAATCTACGACCCTGAAATGTCCACGTGCTCCATCCTTCAACCACACCATGAGTTGGTCATGACAGAAGTTCAAACCGCCATAATCCCACCATCACAAGACACCATTTTCGTGCTCCTAAACTGCTCCATAGACTCTCCAGTTCTCAACCATTACAAGTACCTCTGCTTCAACTTCGAAGGCCACACTTGCGACGAGCTTTACGGCTCCTGCAACGCTTTCAGGGTGTTCCACTTGTCAACAACTAACAGTTCCCCACCGTGCTGTTTCACAAGCTACAACACCGTGAAGTTCATGAGCATGAATATATTGGATTGCACGCACTATACGAGCGTGTTTGACACGGGAAAGTTGAGGGGTGTGGGACCTTTGGATTGGGTTTATGGGATTAAGCTTTCTTTTAGTGTGCCTGATGTGGGGTGTGGAACTTGTGAGAAATCTGGTGGGACTTGTGGCTTTGATGCTGATACACAAGGTTTCTTGTGTCTCTGCTCAAGTACTACAAATTCGACAAGAGATTGTGGTAAGTTAACATCTTCAAAACTTTGGTTTCTACTTTTTATGTTTATTTTCTGTTTCTAGTTAACTTCAATCTACCTTGAATTTTTTATCACTTTGTATTGTGTAACTAATTTGAGTGGTTTATGTGTTGTGTCTCAATTCTCAGCTGGTGGAAGCGTAATATCAAAGGCACAGAAGATTGTTCCATGGACACACTACTCCCAACTGGTTTCATTTCTTGTAGTTGTACCTGGTCTAATTTACAAGGTTTAAGGTTCCCTTAATACTTCAAATTTAGTAGATTTTCACTTGGTTTGTTTATACTTAATAGGCAGAGAGCCCCTGTGTAGTTGCAAGTTGTTTCCCTGGGGGGAAAGCATAGTGGTTTTGCTACCAAAATTGAAGGGAACCATTCTTTGATGCAATTTGCTGTTCAAATTATGGGCATTTAGTCATTTACTCCACCTTTTTTCATTGTGTTCCCTAATTAACCTTCTTCTTTAGCCAATGACAAACTAGGTGAATTTCTTACCACCTTATGTTACAAAAGAAAAACATATCTCACCACTTCAGCTATACCTTTTATTTTGGAGCCACTCAGATAAAGACGTCTAAAACGTCTTTTTTTAAAGATGTTTTCATATTGTGTTTTAATTAGTTTCTGTATAATTTATTCGGTGTTCCTCATCACATATTATTAAATTCCTCAAAAGATTTTCTTTCCAAAAACACTAAAAAATAATTTAAAGAAAAATCCTAGTTAATTTTGGTATAGAAATTTCGAATTTGGAAACATTGATAAAAATTATGTTGAATTTTGATTTATTTGATTCTCATTTAAATTAATCACTACATAAGTTAAAGTTCTGTTTTGAAGTTATATTCGAGATTTAATCTGATTTTTAAAGTTTTAATTTACTTAGTTTGATTTTTTAACTTAGGTATCCGTGACTCATATTAGGATTTTAAGTGTTTAGTTGAAAAAAATAAGGTAAAAAAAATTTCAATTGTCACATCAAACAGTCGCTAGAATGTATAATGTAACAGTCGTTAGTCCATCTCAGCATGTCGTTAACGATTTTGAGAGACGGTGACAAAAATAAGATTAGGAACCAATGTGAGTCATAACTATTAAGTTGGGAGACTAAATTGAGTAAATCGAAATTTTTGAAATTAGATTGAAACATAGTTGTTAGAACCAAACCAGTGATCGAACCGGTCAAGCTACTGGTTTACTGGTTTATGGGTTCAACCGATAAATCATTGGTTGAACTGATAAAACCGGTCTCACGTAAATATAAAATATAAAATAGTTAAAAACTTAAAATTAAAATTTGAAATACATATCTTCACTAACATTTTATGAAGAATCAAGTCTCAACTTCTAAAAATAACTAATATAAAAAATCATAAAATTTTAATACTACAATAGTATCTTATTTTGACACAATAAAAAAATAATTAATTCACAAAGCCTATCATCTAACTATAATATCAGTAGATTTTAACACTAACATCAAAACAAATAACCTTAATCACAATATTAGCAATAAAATAGATCAAGTAAATTAATAAATTTTTAGTGAAATTTATATTTATATTAATAATGGTATATAATTAAAATATAATTAATTTTAAAAATAGAAAAATAAAAATTAAATTAAATTAGATATTTATGTATACTATATAATTAGTATTTGTCAAATATAATACTTAGAAGTGCACTGGTTAAGTGGCAAGTAGAGGTTGCTTTTGCTCCAAGGTTCTTGGTTCGAGACCTTGTGGAGACATTTTAAAAAATTTTTCAAGCAAACCAGTTCGGTTAGACCGGTTTGCACCGGTTTTATTCCTTAAACGGTCCAAGGAGTAAATCGAACCGAACTAGGGTTCGGTTTTAGTCCGATTCACTAGTTTTCCGGTCGAACCAGCCGATCCATATAAATCACAGTATTTATCCGTATCTGATCTGTAATTTGAGGATATGATCTGATCTGAAACATAAAAAGTGCGAATATCGAATTTGATCTAATGAGTTTAGTGCGGATTGGATCGAAATTTCAGTCATATCCCATCTTGGATCGACGGATTGGATCGAAATTTCAGTCATATCCCATCTTGGATCGAAATTTCAGTCATATCCCATCTGTGGAGCTCTGCTGTTCCTCAAAGATTAATGCAAAGTACTACTGTTTTTCTATTCAATTCAACTTATTCCGCTTCTAAGATATTCATTCGCACTTCAACTTGAATGTGATGAACGTGACAATCATCATCATTCCCTATGAACGCGTGCCTGACAACCACTTCCGTTCTACCTTAGATTGAATGAGTATCTCTTGGATCTCTTAATCAGAATCTTCGTGGTATAAACTAGATTGATGGCGGCATTCATGAGAGTCCGGAAAGTCTAAACCTTGTCTGTGGTATTCCGAGTAGGACTCTGGGATTGAATGACTGTGACGAACTTCAAACTCGCGAGTGTTGTGAATCCTATTCCAGTATGATCGAGAACCTCAGATGATTAGCCGTGCTGTGACAGAGCATTTGGACCATTTTCACAAGAGGATGGGATGCAGCCATTAACAAGGGTGATGCCTCCAGACGATTAGCCATGTAGTGACAGTGCATTGGACCATTTTCCAGAGAGGATCAAAAGTAGCCATTGCCAATGGTGATGTCCTTACATAAAGCCAGCCATAGAAAGGAGTAAGACTGATTGGATGAAGGCAGCAGGAAAGCAGAGGTTCAGAGGAACGAAAGCATCTCCATGCGTTTATCTGAAATTCTCACCAAGGATTTACATAAGTATTTCTATCCTTATTTTATTATTTATTTTCGAAAACTCCATAACCATTTGATATCTGCCTGACTAAGATTTACAAGGTGACCATAGCTTGCTTCATACCAACAATCTCCGTGGGATCGACCCTTACTCACATAAGGTTTATTACTTGGACGACCCAGTGCACTTGCTGGTTAGTTGTATCGAAGTTGTGAATGAAAAACAATTTATTAAGACGTGCGTACAGAGTTTTTGGCGTCGTTGCCTGAGATCACAATTTTGTGCACCAAGTTTTTGGCGCCATTGCCGGGGATTGTTTGAGTTTGGACAACTAACGATTCATCTTGTTGCTCAGATTAGGTAATTTTCTTTTTGTTTTGTTTTCAAAAAAAAAATTCAAAAATCTTTCAAAAATATATTTTTCTTCAGAATTTTTAAGAATGAATTCTAGAGTTTCATGAAGCATGTTGAAGCCTGGCTGGCTATAAAGCCATGTCTAATTCTTTTGGATAGGGGCTTCCAAAGGGTATGTCAGGCGTGTCATGTCTGAGTTACATACTAAAGCTTGGCTGGCTATTAAGCCATGCCTAACCCTTAGATTGGAGCTTTAGAATAAGAATACAAGATTCCTAGAATTCATATTAAAAATTTTGGAATCCTTATTTTTCTTTTTCAAATGATTTTCGAAAAATAAAAAAAATCCAAAAAAATTTAATAAAATCATAAAAATAAAAAATATTTTGTGTTTCTTGTTTGAGTCTTGAGTCAAGTTGAAAGTTTGGTGTCAATTGCATATTCATCTTGCATTTTTCGAAAAATTCATGCATTCATAGTGTTCTTCATGATCTTCAAGTTGTTCTTGGTAAGTCTTCTTGTTTGATCTTGATGTTTTCATGTTTTGTGTCTTTTCTTGTTTTTCATATGCATTCTTGAATTCTTAGTGCCTAAGCGTGAAAGATTTCTAAGTTTGGTGTCTTGCATGTTTTCTTTGCATATAAAAATTTTCAAAAATAAGTTCTTGGTGTTCATCTTGATCTTCAAAGTGTTTGATGAGCGGATAATTTATACGCTTTTTGACATTGTTTTTAGTATGTTTTTAGTAGGATCTAGTTACTTTTAGGGATGTTTTTAATAGATTTTGTGTTAAATTCACATTTCTGGACTTTACTATGAGTTTGTGTGTTTTTCTGTGATTTCAGGTATTTTCTGGCTGAAATTGAGGGACTTGAGCAGAAATCAGATTCAGAGGTTGAAAAAGGACTACTGATGCTGTTGGATTCTGACATCCTTCACTTATGTATTTTCATACGGTAGAGTTTCTACACTCCATAGATTAAGGTGTGGAGCTCTGCTGTTCCTCAAAGATTGTGTCTTGCATATTTTCCTTGCATTAAAAAATTTTCAAAAATATGTTCTTGGTGTTCATCTTACGTGCACCAGTGTTCTTGGTGTTCATCTTGACATTCATAGCATTCTTGCATGCATTCATTGTTTTGATCTAAAATCTCCATGCATTGAGCATTTTTAGTGTTTTTCTCTCTCATCATAAAAATTCAAAAAAATTCAAAAAAAAAAATTATCTTTCCCTTTTTCCTCTCATAAAATTCGAAAATTTGAGTTGACTTTTTCAAAAATTTTTAAAATCTAGTTGTTTTCTATGAGTCAATTCAAATTTTCAAATTTTATCTTTTTCAAAATCTTTTTCAAAAATCAAATCTTTTTCATTTTTCTTAGTTTTTTTCGAAAATTTTAAAAATGTTTTTCAAAAATCTTTTCTTAATTTCATCTCATAATTTTCGAAAATAACATCACCAATTAATGTTTTGATTCAAAAATTTCAAGTTTGTTACTTGCTTGTTAAGAAAGATTCAAACTTTAAGTTCTAGAATCATATCTTGTGATTTCTTGTGAATCAAGTCATTAATTGTGATTTTAAAAATCAAATCTTTTTCAAAAACTAATTTTAATCATATCTTTTCAAAAATATCTTCTTAGCTTATCTTTTTCAAAAATTTGATTTCAAAATATCCTTTCTAACTTCCTAACTTCTTATCTTTTCAAATTTGTTTCAACTAACTAACTAACTTTTTGTTTGTTTCTTATCTTTTTCAAAACTACCTAACTAACTCTCTCTCTCTCTAATTTTCGAAAATATCTTCCCTCTTTTTCAAAATTTCTTTTTAATTAACTAATTATTTTAATTTTTGATTCTAATTTTCGAAAAATTACTAACCTTTTTCAAAAACCATTTTCGAAAATCACTAACCCTTTTTCAAAAATAATTTTCGAAAATCCTTCTCTCTCATCTCCTTCTATGTGTTTATTCATCTACTAACACTTCTCTTCATCTCACATCTCTGCTCTCCTCACCCTTGTGTTTCTTTCTTTACATTACATTCTTTGTTTCCTTCTTTCCTTCTACTCACATAAGGGAACCTCTGTGCTTGGGCAAAAAGGATCTCTATTATTATTATTTTTCTGTGCTCTCTTCTTTGTCATATGAGCAGGAGTAAGGACAAGAATATTCTTGTTGAAGCAGATCCAGAACCTGAAAGGACTCTGAAGAAGAAACTAAGAGATGCTAAATTACAACAATCCAGCAAGCACCTTTCAGAAATTTTCGAACAGGAAGAGGAGATGGCAGCCGAAAATAATAATAATGCAAGGAGGATGCTTGGTGACTTTACTGCACCAAATTCCAATTTACATGGAAGAAGCATCTCCATCCCTACCATTGGAGCAAACAATTTTGAGCTGAAACCTCAGCTAGCTTCTCTAATGCAACAAAACTGCAAGTTTCATGGACTTCCATCTGAAGATCCTTTTCAGTTCTTAACTGAATTCTTGCAGATCTGTGATACTGTTAAGACTAATGGAGTAGATCCTGAAGTCTACAGGCTCATGCTTTTCCCTTTTGTTGTAAGAGACAGAGCTAGAGTGTGGTTGGACTCTCAACCCAAAGATAGCCTGAACTCTTGGGATAAGCTGGTCAAGGCTTTCTTAGCCAAGTTCTTTCCTCCTCAAAAGCTTAGTAAGCTTAGAGTGGATGTCCAAACCTTCAGACAGAAGGAAGGTGAATCCCTCTATGAAGCTTGGGAGAGATACAAAGAGCTGACCAAAAAGTGTCCTTCTGACATGCTTTCAGAATGGACCATCCTGGATATATTCTATGATGGTCTGTCTGAATTAGCTAAGATGTCATTGGATACTTCTGCAGGTGGATCCATTCACCTAAAGAAAACGCCTGCAGAAGCTCAAGAACTCATTGACATGGTTGCTAACAACCAGCTCATGTACACTTCTGAGAGGAATCCTGTGAATAATGGAATGCCTCAGAAGAAGGGAGTTCTTGAAATTGATACTCTGAATGCCATATTGGCTCAGAATAAAATATCGACTCAGCAAGTTAATATGATTTCTCAGAGTCTGAATGGAATGCAAGCTGCATCCAACAGTACTCAAGAGGTGCCTTCTGAAGAAGAGGCCTATGATCCTGAAAATCCTATAATAGCAGAGGTAAATTACTTAGGTGAACCTTATGGAAACACCTATAACTCATCATGGAGAAATCATCCAAATTTCTCATGGAAGGATCAACAAAAGCCTCAACAAGGCTTTAATAATGGTGGAAGAAACAGGTTTAACAATAGTAAACCTTTTCCATCATCCACTCAGCAACAGACAGAGAACTCTGAACAAAATACCTCTAATTTAGCAAACTTAGTCTCTGATCTATCTAAGGCCACTGTAAGTTTCATGACTGAAACAAGGTCCTCCATTAGAAATTTGGAGGCACAAGTGGGCCAGCTGAGTAAAAGGATCACTGAAATCCCTCCTAGTACTCTCCCAAGCAATACAGAAGAAAATCCAAAAGGAGAGTGCAAGGCTATTGACATAATCACCATGGCCGAACCTGTAAGGGAAGGAGAGGACGTGAATCCCAAGGAGGAAGACCTCCTGGGACGTCCAGTGATCAATAAGGAGCTTTCCTCTGAGGAACCAAAGGAATCTGAGGCTCATCTAGAGACCATAGAGATTCCATTAAACCTCCTTATGCCATTCATGAGCTCTGATGAGTATTCTTCTTCTGAAGAAAATGAAGATGTTACTGAAGAGCAATTTGCCAAGTTCCTTGGTGCAATCATGAAACTGAATGCCAAATTATTTGGTATTGAGACTTGGGAAGATGAACCTCCCTTGTTCACTAATGAACTGAGTGATCTGGATCAGCTGACATTGTCTCAGAAGAAACAGGATCCTGGAAAATTCTTAATACCTTGTACCATAGGCACCATGACTTTTGAGAAGGCTCTATGTGACCTTGGTTCAGGGATAAACCTCATGCCTCTCTCTGTAATAGAGAAACTGGGAATCTTTGGGGTGCAAGCTGCTAAAATCTCATTAGAGATGACAGACAATTCAAGAAAACAGGCCTATGGACAAGTAGAGGACGTGTTAGTAAAGGTTGAAGGCCTTTACATCCCTGCTGATTTCATAGTCCTGGATACTGGGAAGAATGATGATGAATCCATCATCTTTGGAAGACCCTTTCCAGCCACAGCAAGAGCTGTGATTGATGTTGACAGAGGTGAACTAGTCCTTCAATGGAATGAGGACTCCCTTGTGTTTAAAACTCAAGGTCATCCCTCTGCAACCATGGAGAGGAAGCATGAAAAGCTTCTCTCAAAACTGAGTCAACTAGAGCCCCCACAGTCAAACTCTAAGTTTGGTGTTGGGAGGCTACAACCAAACTCTAAGTTTGGTGTTGGGAGGCTACAACCAAACTCTAAGTTTGGTGTTGAACTCCCATATCCAAACTCTAAGTTTGGTGTTGGGGAGTCTCAACAATGCTCTGAACATCTGTGAGGCTCCATGAGAGCCCACTGTCAAGCTATTGACATTAAAGAAGCGCTTGTTGGGAGGCAACCCAATTTTTATTTATCTAATTTTTATTTTCATTGTTTTTCATGTTTTATTAGGTTCATGATCATGTGGAGTCACAAAATAAATATAAAAATTGAAAATGGAATCAAAAACAGCAGAAAAAAAATCACACCCTGGAGGAAGACCTTACTGGCGTTTAAACGCCAGTAAGAAGCATCTGGCTGGCGTTCAACGCCAGAACAGAGCATGTTTCTGGCGCTGAACGCCCAAAATGGGCAGCATCTGGGCGTTTGAATGCCAGAATTGTACCCTGGAGAAGAGCCGGTGCTGAACGCCCGAAACAAGCATGGTTCTGGCGTTCAACGCCAGAAATGGGCAACAAATGGGCGTTCAACGCCCAGAACAAGCACCAATCTGGCGCTGAACGCCCAGAGTTGTGTGCAAAGGCATTTTGCATGCCTAATTTGGTGCAAGGTTGTAAATCCTTGAACACCTCAGGATCTGTGGACCCACAGGATCACCTCAGCATCTGT
The DNA here is from genome assembly GCF_000816755.2 of Arachis ipaensis. NCBI lineage: Eukaryota > Viridiplantae > Streptophyta > Magnoliopsida > Fabales > Fabaceae > Arachis > Arachis ipaensis. The sequence continues at coordinate 41,593,434 of NC_029787.2, read as the reverse complement.
GGACCCCACAAAATCCCCACCTACCTCCACTCACTTCTTCTCACCCCTCTTTCACACAATTCCATAAACACTCTTCCCCAAAACTCTTCAACAATCACTTCAATCTCTCTTCCCTATCACCTCTTCACCACTCACATCCATCTTCACTTTCCAATAAACCCCACCTACCTTCAAAATTCAAAAACAATTTCCCACCCATCCCACCCTAAATGGCCGAACCTTTACCCCTCTCCCTTTCCTATATAAAGCCCTCCATTCTTCCTCATTCTCACACAACACAACCCTCTCTTCTCTTCTTGGCCGATTACACCACTCCCTCCTCTCCTCCATATTTATTTCTTCTTCTTCATCTATTCTTTCTTCTCTTGCTCAAGGGCGAGCAATATTCTAAGTTTGGTGTGGTAAAAGCATAAGCTTTTTGTTTTTCCATTACCATTGATGGCACCTAAGACCGGAGAATCCTCTAGAAAAGGGAAAGGGAAGACAAAAGCTTCCACCTCCGAGTCATGGAAGATAGAAAGATTCATCTCCAAAGCTCATCAAGACCACTTCTATGATGTTGTGGCCAAGAAGAAGGTGATCCCCGAGGTCCCTTTCAAGCTAAAAAAAAATGAGTATCCAGAGATCCGACATGAAATCCTAAGAAGAGGTTGGGAAGTTCTAACAAACCCCATCCAACAAGTCGGCATCCTAATGGTTCAAGAGTTCTATGCCAATGCATGGATCACTAGGAACCATGATCAAAGTAAGAACCCGAACCCAAAGAATTATCTCACCATGGTTCGGGGGAATTACTTAGATTTTAGTCCGGAAAATATGAGGTTGGCGTTCAACTTGCCTATGATGCAAGGAGATACACGCCCCTACACTAGAAGGGTCAACTTTAATCAAAGGTTGGACCAAGTTCTTATGGACATATGTGTGGAAGGAGCTCAATGGAAGATTGACTCCAAAGGCAAGCCGGTTCAACTAAGAAGACTGGACCTCAAGCCTGTAGCTAGAGGATGGTTAGAGTTCATCCAACGCTCTATCATCCCCACTAGCAACCGATCTGAAGTTACTGTGGATCGGGCCATCATGATCCATAGCATCATGATTGGAGAGGAAGTAGAAGTTCATGAAGTCATCTCCCTTGAACTCTACAAAATAGCCGAAAAGCCCTCTCCTGGGGCAAGGCTAGCTTTTCCTCATCTTATTTGCCATCTATGTTACTCAGCTGGAGCTTTCATAGAAGGAGACACTTCCATTAAGGAAGAGAAGCCCATCACTAAGAGGCATTGTTTTTAGTATGTTTTTAGTAGAATCTAGTTACTTTTAGGGATGTTTTCATTAGTTTTTATGTTAAATTCACATTTATGGACTTTACTATGGGTTTGTGTGTTTTTCTATGATTTCATGTATTTTCTGGCTGAAATTGAGGGACTTGAGCAAAAATCAGATTCAGAGGTTGAAGAAGGACTGCTGATGCTGTTGGATTCTGACCTCCCTGCACTCAAAGTGGATTTTCTGGAGCTACAGAACTCAAAATGGCGCGCTTCTAATTGCGTTGGAAAGTAGACATCCAGAGCTTTCCAGCAATGTATAATAGTCCATACTTTGGCCGAGTTTAGACGACGCAAATGGGCGTTGAACGCCAGTTCTACGCTGCTGTCTGGAGTTAAACGCCAGAAACACGTCACAAACTAGAGTTGAATGCCAGAAATATGTTACAACCTGGCGTTCAACTCCAGAAAAAGCCTCTGCACGTGTAACATTCAAGCTCAGCCCAAGCACACACCAAGTGGGCCCCGGAAGTGGATTTATGCATCAATTACTTACTTCTGTAAACCCCAGAAACTTATTTAGTATAAATAGGACTGTTTACTATTGTATTAGATTCATGAGAGTCCGGAAAGTCTAAACCTTGTCTGTGGTATTCCGAGTAGGACTCTGGGATTGAATGACTGTGACGAACTTCAAGCTCGCGAGTGCTGGGCATAGTGACAGACGCAAAAGGAGGGTGAATCCTATTCCAGTATGATCGAGAACCTCAGATGATTAGTCGTGCTGTGACAGAGCATTTGGACCATTTTCACAAGAGGATGGGATGCAGCCATTGACAAGGGTGATGCCTCCAGACGATTAGCCATGCAGTGACAGCGCATCGGACTATTTTCCAGAGAGGATCAAAAGTAGCCATTGCCAATGGTGATGTCCTTACATAAAGCCAGCCATAGAAAGGAGTAAGACTGATTGGATGAAGAAAGCAGGAAAGCAGAGGTTCAGAGGAACGAAAGCATCTCCATGCGTTTATCTGAAATTCTCACCAAGGATTTACATAAGTATTTCTATCCTTATTTTATTATTTATTTTCAAAAACTCCATAACCATTTGATATCTGCCTGACTGAGATTTACAAGGTGACCATAGCTTGCTTCATACCAACAATCTCCGTGGGATCGACCCTTACTCACGTAAGGTTTATTACTTGGACGACCCAGTGCACTTTCTGGTTAGTTGTATCGAAGTTGTGAATGAAAAACAATTTATTAAGACGTGCATACAGAGTTTTTGGCGCCGTTGCCTGAGATCACAATTTCGTGCACTAAAGGTCATCGCTTTATCAGTCAACACTACTCAATCCAAGCGTTGAACTAACATATGTCTTAAGTGTAACACAGGAAACAGATTGGAGATCCCCATTCATACAATATCTCCAGACAGGGGTCTTGCCAGGCGACGTCAAAAATGCTCGGCATTTCCGCCGACAAGCCTCCTTTTATACAATTTTTAATAATTGCCTATATAGACGGGGATTTTCCCGTCCATTACTCAAATGTCTTTGCAGATCAGAAGCCGAGCTTGCACTTGCTGAAGCACATGAAGGGATCTGTGGTACACACCTCGGAGCCCGAAGTCTGTATTCGAAAATCCTCAGAGCTGGATTATATTGGCCGAAAACACGACAGGATTGCCAAGCAAAAGTTAAAAGCTGTAACAGCTGCCAAAAACATAGTTCGATTACACATCTCCCGGCTGAACCCCTACACTGCTCTGAGATTAGTTGGCCGTTCAACCAATGGGGCATAGATATCCTCGGACCTTTCCCCACAGCAGCAGGTCAGGTTAAATTCCTTGTGGTAGCAATTGATTATTTCTCCAAATGGATAGAGGCACAACCTCTAGCCAAAATTACATCACAACAAATGCTTTCTTTTGTTTGGAAATATATTATTTGTCGATTGGCATTCCTCGGCACATTATCATCGATAATGGTCGCCAGTTTGCCGATCAAAAATTTACATCTTTCTTGTAGAACTTGAAAATCAAACACCATTTCTCATCAGTAGAGCACCCACAAACAAACGGGCTAGCTGAAGCCGCAAATAAAGTAATATTACATGCTCTAAGAAAGAAGTTGGACGATACAAAAAGCCTCTGTGCCGAGCTTATCCCAGAAATCCTATGGGGATACAATACAATAATACACTCAACCACAAAGGAGACACCTTTCCGCTTAGTCTACGGCTCAGACGCAATGATACCCGTGGAGATCTCCCAATCCTCACTACGCACAGAGTTGGCCGATCAAACTACACAAGACATGGCCAGGCAAACCGAACTTGATCTTATTGAATAACTAAGGTCGTCCACAGCAATCAAACATTTAGCCATGCAGCAGCACATTGCCCGAAGATATAACAAACAAACTCAACCAAGGTCTTTCCAAGTCCACGACCTCGTGCTCCAAAAAACAGAACAAGCTAGGAAACCACCAGCACATGGCAAACTAGCAGCTAATTGGGAAGGCCTTTACCGCGTCATAGAAGTAATCGGCAATGGAGCTTATCGACTACAAACACTAGAGGGTAAAGATCTCCCTAGCACTTGGAATGTATCTTCCTTAAAGTTATATTACAGCTAATACCAGGGACATGCGAGTACTCTTTTTCCTACTGCCAAGATTTTTCCCACAAGGGTTTTGCTTGGAGAGGTTTTAACGAGGCTAGCCTACCTGGGCCCTAGACATCAAGGGTTCTTTAATAAGTAGATCCCCAACTTTATGACATTAATATTTTTTCTATTTCATAATTTCCATTTCATTTTCATATACATATCATTTCCACCTATACTATCATTCCGACAAATCAGATACTATTAACATTGATCAAATAGGTCATTCGGAACCTAACAATCAATCTGACTGCCAACCTTAAAAAGTATCCGATTAACTCGGAAGCAAACAGTCAATCCGACTGCCGACCTTAAAACGGTATCCGATTAACTCAGAAGCAAACAGTTAATACGACTGCTGACCTTAAAACGGAATCCGATTAACTCGGAATTAAACAGTCAATCCGACTGCCGACCTTAAAATGAAATCTGATTAACTCGGAAGCAATCAGTCAAATCTGAACGGAATCTATCACTCAGTCAATCCGACTGCCGACTTCAAATCAGAATCCGACAACACAGTCTATCCGATCTACTTCAGAAGTCGATCATTAAAAAACAAAATTTTTTTTTACATACCCGATCTACATCGGAATCCGATCATTCACACAAAATTCCAATCCAAATTGGAAACCAATATTTCAAAACTTTCCCTAAATTTTCTAATTCTGCTCAACACGCAATCATTCAAAATTTATCTAGCACACAAAACATTCGATCCTAATCGAAAGCCATATCATTCAGAATAATCGCCAAACAGAAACTACGCAATATATATGTTTTCATCAAAGTCACATAACCAAAAACAAAATAAAACTGTTTCAGTACAGTCAAAAGCTCACTACAGGAGCAAAGTAACCCACCAAAATACATGTTCTAACCAAACATACACACTAAAGCAACTATTTTCATCCTCCTCCTCTTCAGCGCCATCATCTTCAACCATAACCCCGTCATGAACAATCTTACCAGGGTCCATCTGATCAAGATCAACATTAAGAGCTAAGAACCTGGCTTGCAGAGAAGCTCTTTCGAAACCCTCAATGAAGGAGTCCAGGATCGCTGTCTCCTTACTCTTTTCTAAGCTTTTAAATTCTGCAGTCAACTCCACTACCCGAGTACTCATACTAGATAGATCCGCTTCCTTCTTTTTAACATCTTCAACCTCTTTGGCATAATTCTCCTTCATCAATTTTAAATCTTTCTCCACCCCAGCTAGTTTACTCTCCAATTCTGAAACCTTGGCAGCCTTCAGCCTCAATTGTTCCTCCAAATTCGGCTTTTGCTCGACTACTTGACGATGTTTCTTCTCTCGGCTCCGCCCTAAACTAGCAAGCCTCATACCAACAACCTTCAACAAACAAACACAGAATTAAACGAGATCACCCACAAGATTATCAACCACAACAAAACAAAAGGTAAAAGATTACCTGCATATACTGATCAACTGCCACATCCCCCACCTCTTCAGCCAAATTAACATCGGCAGGGGTTTGGCAAACTTCATCAGCAGTAATCATAAAAGGATAATCCTTTCCCCAGAGCGACGACCCCTCACTCCGCTCAACAAAACCATGCAACTTCTTTTGGTTATCACAAAACTTATGAACCTCCTCCATTGGAACAACATCTTTCTCATCATCAGAAACATCGGACAAATCAACCAGATCACTTTTTCTTTTCTTAGCAATAACTTTCCTCCTTCCTGGCCTTGGCTGATCAACCTCGCCAACGCCGACCTTGTCCGCCTTTGACGAAGATACTTCTTTCTCCAAACCTTTACTCTTCACCCGAGACCTCAAACTCGCCGCAGATACACCAGGATATTTACCACCTGAAAAATAAGGAAAATATAAACCTACTCAAAAAACCTCAAATATGACACAACATCCACAATTCAAAATCTTACCCAGATAGTCTATCACAGCAGCCTTATTCTCCTCCCACTGCAGCAGATCATAAACAGAAATCAACTCCTTCCGATCAACCACTTCAGTTAAAAACTCAATTATGCACTCATCCTTTGGACTTATAGTCTCAGGCCCTAAAATATTTTGAGGCTCTGAACACCACCAGAGAGGAAATTTTCCCCCCAAATGCTCGTCCACATAGAATGGAAAATCATCCTCACAGCTACTAACCTTAAGGTACATTTCCTTAAAATTCTTAAAAGACGATTTGTACAACTTGAACACAGCAAACCCCGGAGAACTGTTCAAATTCACCCAGCCACCCTTCCAAACACCCTTCGCCTGAAACAGTGAGAAAAATAACTCCACTGACGGTTTCTCCTCCAAATATTCCATAAGAATCTCAAACGCTCGCAGGAAGGCCCAACCATTAGGATGAAGCTGCGAGGGCGCACAGTTCAACTGCTTCAAAACTTTACACTCAAAATCACTAACAAGAACTCTCACCCTTAGCTCCTCCAGAACACAACTATACATAAAGAAATACTCAAAACCCTCGCCTCTATGAAAAACCCTATCATCAACCGTACAAGGGAGCAGCTCCAACCGAACCCCAGAACTAACCCTAACAACCTTAGCCTTATCTATTTCATTCACAGCACCAACATCCAAAAATAGAGAAACACGATCCCTTACATCATCATTCACCCAGTCATAGGACCAGTTTACCTCCTCTTTCGATTCTTTCTCATAACCCATTTGAAAAACAGAAGCAGAGAAGAAGAAGAAAACACGATTAAATAGAAAAACCAAATAGAACTAAGAGCACTCACCTCTTTTACTCATTTTTGGTTGAAAACGCTTGAGAAAACACAAACCAGCAAACATGCAAACCTTCAGAATTCCTAACCTTTAATTCCCACACTTTAACCCAAAAATTTCGCTTCCACTTCCCATCAAATCAGTCACGTCAAACCCAATAAAGCCCACATTGGAAATACGCAAACTCATTAATGACATCACTTAATTATTTTCTCTATCCTAATCATGAAAGCCTATAGTCTCAGTAACTGTTCAATAAAGCACCTTGACCTGGGGGCTACAAGGTAGAAGCACACGCCGAACTGTTCAGTAGCCGACTCATACGCAATTAAAAGATCAACCTGCTTCATTAAATATTTTCCCAGGCTAAGCTTGGGGGCTGTGGTCCGGCCATTACAAATCCTATGTCATAATCGGCTTTATCACTCATAACTCGCCATTATTCACATCTATTACCCAGATATTTGGCGTTATAAGTCGGCATTTTAGTCATTACTCGGCAATTTACGTCATTAATCGGCGTTACAGTTACTAATTAACAATCAATATCATTTATTAAAAAGTAACGTTACAAATCAGCTTAACGGACTACTTCACAAAAGTGAAACGTCCAACCCTTATTATTGCTCTTTAATACAGGCAATAAAGCAGGAACATAACCGATTTACACACTATCACCTATAAAAGGTATGATCTTCTATCCTGAAGACACATTGAATTCTCAATACTAACTTAAGCTTCGGAGTGCCTTTGCAGGTACACTCCCCCTGTCTCTTGCTCAAAGCTCTACGCGATTGGACACCCTCTTGGAGTAAAGCTCGGACTATCATAAGGCTTGAAGGTCGGCACCGAAAGTCATAGCTCGGCGTCGACTCCCAGAGACTGAGCTCTCCCTCCAGGTATCCATACATGAACATTATTATTATTATTATTATTATTATTATTATTATGTACATTAAAAAATAACAGGCCAAATTATTGCCATAACATAATAGAAGTATGGAAGTTTAATAGTTAATTTATTACTTTTTTTATTTTAGTCAAAATTAAATGTTTTTTATTATTTCTGAAAAGAAAATCTTTTGAGAAATTTAATAATATGTGATGAGGAACACCAAATAAATTATACAAAAATCAATTAAAACACAATATAAAAATATCTTTAAAAAAAGACGTTTTAAGCGTCTTTATCTGAGTGACCTCCTTTTATTTTACATGTAATGTATAGATCAAGCATATTCTTATGTAGTATTAGTACGAGTATCTGTGATAGAGTTTCTACTTTCGACCTTTTTCTCTGTTTTCCTTAATTATTATTTCACATTATTCAATTAGTATAGAAAATATATATTACTCATTTTTGTATATTCATTATTCAATTAATATGGAAAATCCTAAACCCCTTAATCGAAGAAGTAAATACTTTCTATATTAGTAGGAAAGCACCCCTTGATAAAAAAGAGTTCAATTCAGTCCTTGTCCCTTAATGCAATAGGACAACGTAATTTCTGTATCATTTCTATCGTTAACTCGTAACGAAAATTATTTAGATGGTATATTAGGTGATGACATGTTAAGTATCATGCTATTAAATTGATTATGAACCTATTTATTTATATTCACTCAAACAAAATGACATTAATTTGATGTCAAATTGATTAGGGACTTATTTGTTAAGGGTCTAGTTAAAACAATTCCGCTAGAGAACTAAGAGGGGGTTCAACCAACTCCTGACAACTTTTTAATAGGCTAGACCTCAAAGTTCATCTTAATAAAAATAAGTTAATATACATAGATGTTTCTTCTGCTAAGTATTAGAATAGTTTTTTTATACTAAATGGATGTTCTTTTATATATTTTTCGAATTTTTTTGTATTACAAATGTGAATGTCTCTATTTCTTTAAGAATTTCATAGTTTTTTTTTTTCAAATTCTATAGGTATCTAATTATTTTTGCCAAAATATAACTGGATATTTCTTTTGTTAAGCATTAGGATGTTTTTTTTCATATTAAATGAATATTTTTTTTTATATTTCTGTAATTGTTCAAGAACAATTCGTGCTCCACTACTCCTTCCTTAAATAACTCCTGAAGCTGAACCAAGTGTAAGGCACTGCTCTTTTCTTGCAAACTTCAGTCGGTTCGGACCCTGCCTCATTATGGCGGCGCCACCTGTGGGCATCTCAAAGATCTGTTCTTTCGGAAAATCCCATGTTATCACATAGAACTCTTCCACTTGGGCCTTCCTCAATAGCCCTCCAGTGCTTCCTCCGAATATTAGGGATTGCGTGTTTGGATCCAGCTCAGGTAGGGTGAACCCCACTGGTGCCTCCTCTTTCTCAGCCGCAGGTGCTGCAGCCTCTACTTTCTCCTCTGCAGCCGAAGCTCTTATGGTTGCGAACCTGAGCTGGGGCTTCGCGGTGGTGAAGAACACTGCGGGTGGTTGCTTCCAAGCACGATCACTGGGTTTGGAAGTAGAGAGCGGGATTCCGAGGAAGCATACCTGCTCCTTAGTGTGCTTGAAGGAAGGAACGCCGATGATGTTGGAGAGTTGACCGGTGGAGAAGATATGACCGAGCTTGGTGACAACGAAGGCGATGGTAGAGCCGGTGCCGAGACCGAGGACCATGCCGGACTTGACGTACTCGACGCCTTGTCAGCGGCGAGCTTCTTGGGTCATCTTGGGTGAGGGCAGGGGCGGAGAGGGCCTGACGGTGAGGGAGAGGGATCTATGTGTGTGGTTATTGGAGATGTGTAGGTTAATGTGGGAGAGAAGAGGAATGTTTTTATAGGTTTTAATTAGATTTACTTAATCAGTTTTAAATTTTTTAAATTTTGAATTTAAAAAATTTAAAATTAATTATTAATAATTATAATTAATTGAGTTGTTCATTTTTTGGCTTATTAGAGACTTGGTTTCCTATACTTTTCCTATTAACAAAAGGATAAAGTATTAAATTGATCTCTTACATTTGGGCGTAATCCTATTTTGGTTCTTGAAGTTTAAAATGTCCTATTTGAATCCAAAAAAGTTTCATTTAACTTCAATGTAGTCCCATTGTGAGGCCAAAATTAAATAATTAACTGAATGTCCTATATGATAGCAGTACAAGAACAATGTTGATAATTTAGAGAACAAGTACAAGCTCCAGAGGTACAAAATCAACCGTGAATGCATCAATATATTTATTTATCATTCTCCTTAATTTTATAGAAAATATTTCATTTAAATTGTAATAAAAATGATAAATAAATGTATTGATGCATCCACGGTTGATTTTGGGCTTGTTTGGGTGAGCTTCTAAAAAAATATCTTTTTTTGAGTTATCTTTTTTTAAAAGATCTTATGAAAAAGTAAAAGTAATTTTATGTTTGGATATCTCATGCAAAAAGATCTTTTTATCTATCAATTATATTTGGGTATAACAACATAAAAGTACTTTTTTGTTTATTTATTATATGTAAAACATCTTTTTTTTAAGGAAAAAAGATCTTTTAAAAAAAGATGTAAATTACAGCTTCAATGAAAAAAGATTTTTTTTTTTTAATTTTTCTAGTACTTTTACTTTTACTACTAGAAATTTGCCAAACACGCTAAAAAATAAAAAAAGATCTTTTTTCATTGAAAAAATATCTTTTTTTTATTAAAATAATGGCACCCAAACAAGCACTTTGTGCCTCTAAAACTTGTACTTGTTCTTTAAATTATCGATACGTAGGAACCAATTTAGTACTTTACCCTTAACAAAATATATAAGACAAAAAAAACTAATACAAATTAAAACAAAATCGGTTTATTTATTTTAGTCAAACCAAATAATTAATGTAATTGATTAGTTACCGTTAATATCATCAAACAAAAAAATAATATTAATATAATGAATATCGTAACAATAAAAAAATAGGAGTAATTATTATTTTTGTCCCCAACATTTAAAATAAGTTCCAAAGTTATAATCTTTAAATTGTTATTTTTAAGTTCCTAACGTTTCATAATCGTCTCTTAGAACATTGGGAGACAAAAATGATACATTATTTTTAGAAGAATTACTAAATCCAATAAAATGAAAGTGGATTTTAACTGAATGAATTGAATTACAAATTCAAAATTTTTAATAATGCTTGTAGAATAGCTAGTAGATAAATTTATGGAAAAGAGAAAAAAATGGTACATATATAATAAATTATAAATTAAATTATTTTAACTTTAAAATAAATTTTAATTTTATCTTTTAATAATATCAATTTTTCACGATAGATAATTATTCAATTCATTTTTTTAATTTTACTCTTAATAAAAATAAATTTATTTTAAATGAAAGTATGACAAATCACATCAACAAATGGAATGATATTCAATTTTACATGAATGTCATAATTGCAAATACGGTTCATGGAAGTCTTGTATTGGCCATTACTATGTAAATTGAAGCAATATTATTCGATTTACATTGATTATGTAACACCCTAACTACCAAAACTCACGTTTTCGGCTGCGCGACTCTGATAGTTCAGATATTACGACACACTTATACTAATTAATACTAAAATATGAGCCTGTTTAAAACTTTAAATCGCAATACCGCTCCCAAAAATACTTTCGTTCGATTATGTACATCCATAAATACCATACAACTTACAACAACTCATAAAGAGTACATCCATATATATACATAAATATATATATAAATAATATTACAAGCAATAATCAATACAATTCCTATCCCTCTTACAGATTATATCAAGATAAAGGCGAGGGTACAATAAACCATAACTAAAACAATACAGAGTATCACAACAACAATTAAATAAGCTCTTCGTAACTTCTGCGCCCATATCCTGAAAGGGGAAAAATGTAGGGGGGTGAGAACATCATCCTCGAAAGGGTTCTCAGTAGAGAGTTTTTGGGAATTACTGTAATAGGATACGTGAAGATAAACCGTACCAGTGATTAATAACCGTCTTATGCCTCTTTTCAAAAACAACGATTTACAATAAAAGAGGAATCGGAAAGCTTTTCTGAAAGAGGAACAGTTCAATTCTCAAAAACTCAAAAGCCTTTCAAAACGGTTTATCTATGCTGAACCAAAATAGCCTTTCATATTTTGTTCCGAACCAGAAACACAAAACCGAAATCAACCATCGCTTCATCTCATTCCAACCACGGCCCTAGGTCCAAACAATCCAACTATCAACCAATCACCACAGTCCAACAGAGTCCCAGTAGTAAACACAAATAGGAAGATGCAAGCACAAACAAACAGTTATTGCAAGTAGAACAATTAGCAATTAATCACACAGGCAAACCAAGTATAATATGCACACCCAAACAATGTCACATAGATGCATATGATGCATGCCTGTCCCTAGTGGCTGATGATATCATTTGTCGGTTATATAGCCAACCCGACACGTCCTGGTAGCTAACCATGGACAGAAACACCCATCGCGGAGCAAGTAGGTTTGAGCTACAACCCCATTGCTACTACCTGCTCAACCCAGAGCCAGTGGAATAACCACTACTGCGGCTACTACCCAGGCGGGTGTTTAAAAGCTCAACCTGGAGCGAGTGGAATCACCACTACTACCGCTACTACCCAGGCGTCACAATCTCTGACCTGGAGCAAGTGGGACGAACCACAACCCTTGCTACTACCCAGGTATCTCAAGCATATATTCATTCAGTCCCAATCATGGATCAACATCCATCTCAGCCATTCCGGCTCACGGTTCAATCCAAAACCAGCCAATATTCATAATCATACACAGCCATTCCGGCCCATAACAAAACAGTACTTCCACCATTCAACATCATCGAATTCATAAAACCGGCATTTAAGCCTCAAATCACTTTTCTCAAGCCATTTCACTTTGAAATCAAATTTCAACTCTTTTCAGCCTTGGCTTTAAAGATCTCATTTTTCAAATCATCTCAGGCTCATAAGCCAAATTTACTCAAAGTAAGTTCCCTTTTTAAAACAAAGCCGCTCTTGGCATCCTCTTTCCAAAACTTCCAAAACTATGGAAAGTTAAAGATTCAATTTGGGAACAATCAAAATCACCCATTCCACAATGGGATTTTATAACAAAGTTTCTCGGCAGAGTCCCGAGTCTTTAGGGAAGGTCAACCTATATCAATTCCTTAAAATTCATTGAAACTCTTAAAATCATGGATTCTCGGTTCAAGTAAATAAAACTGAATTTATTATGAAACCGACCATACAAAATCACAAGTTCCAACCCGGTCCAAAAATCAACTCATTTGAAAAGGAACCGGTTCATTTGAATCAAACCACTTTCAGGTTTCTTTTTGGAACCCATTTTTCTAGCTCTTCCAAAATGCCTCAAACTTAATTACTCAATCAAAAGTCTAGATTCCTTTGAAATCACTAAAAGCTCCTTCTTATATTGAAATCAATATTAGAGCATCATTCTTTCCTTCAGTGATTCAAACGGTAATAATAGTTCATTTCTAAATAAGTCAAACTCAAGGCATAAAGTTCACTAAATAATTAAGCTTGAAAATATAAATATTCTCTTAATAAATCAAATAATACAACTTCTCAAATCCAACCCTTTTTAAATAACTCTTTAAACAAGACTAGGATTTTGTAGAAATTTCGGCAGCACCTCCCCTAAAACTTGGACTTTTGCCACCCGGTTCGGGTCCCAACTGAACCGTTTCTCATTCCTTTTCAACAGCTCAAAACCAGAAATCAATTCAAAGCAAGCTAAATCCCACAGTCGCCTCAGTGGCATATCTCAAGAAAACCATTTCAAAATCAACTCAATATCAACCGATTTAACTCATTTCCAAAGCTTTAAAGAAACGGTTCAGTAACAAATCATTTGTCCAAGATCAAGTCAATTAAAGTAAACCAGGCTGAATTCAAAAGTGCATTCGCCTTTTCACACCATCAAATAATTGACTCAAATCAAATCAATCCTCAACGGATTAAACTCAGATTTCAAATCTTTAAAGAATCACTTCAAAACATTACATTTCACAAAGCCGTACAACAATCCAGCCAAACAAACATCCATAATCATTCGAGTCAATCAAATAATACACAAGGCAGATACAATCACTAAATACACCATATCTCACATCAGTATCCATATGTAATAATTCCAATAATAAACTATAGTTTTCAGAAAGCGCCCCTACCTCAAATGCAATCTAACTACGCGACATAAACTCTTTCTCTTTCGGTTCGCATTCCGCGGCAGCTGCATACACAGTTCTATTTACTTTCACAACAACAGGAACGACTCTTATTCCAACCATGCGATTACCAAAACTCCACCCTAGCACGTCAATATCACAGAATTCTCACTAATCCACAGCAAAAATAATAGCGGTAATGATATCAAGATTAGAATACCTACTGCAGCTATAGGAAACAGAACGATGGAGTAACACATAACAGAATCAGGGACCTGTGCACCGTCCTAGCTGCAGTAACACCATTCTGTTTGGTAAGGCAGCAGGGTTACCAACAAAATCAGAATAGCGGAGCAAACATAGAAATGGAACAGATTCAAGAAAGGAGACAGCAGTTACCGGCAAATCTGGCTCGGTTCTGACAATGGCGTACAGCCGAGCAACTTACAACAATCAGAACCCACGAAGCCAGAGGCTTCAGCTGCGGTCTCCGGCGGCCGGCACAGTGGCCTGAAGCTCCGGCGACACCACAGCAACATACGGAAAGCCCAGCAGCTCCGGTGATGGATCTTTGGCGACGGTGGAGGAAAGGGGGCGACCCTCTATAGCGGCGAGCCCAGCCTCGTGGTGGCGACGGCAACCCCGCGGCAGCTCCTTTTTCGCACATTCTCTCTCTCTCTCTGTGCGTATGGCCAGCAGCGGCGGCGATGCAGTGAGGGCGACGACAGCGACGCGGCATGGGTGCGGTGGCGATGAAGGTGCGACGGCCCCCAAGCCCGCGACAACCATCACTCGCGGACCAACCTTCTCCTCGGTTCCGCTCTCCCTGGCGACGGCGCAGACGGTGCGGCGGTGGCGGGCTAAACTGGAGTGCGATCGGCGGCTCGTGGTGATTTGACGACGACAGCTCTAGACACGGTCTCCCTTCGAGACTCAGCGACGATGCGGCTGCGGCGATAGCGGCTCCTCGCCGGCGCCGTACCTCCCCTCTCCCCTCTCCTCTTTCCCGTTTTCCTCCTACCCATTTCTTTCCTCTGCATCGTGTTGCAGCTGTTGCTGCTGTGTGTGTTGCGTTACTGAGAGAAGGAAGGGAAACAGATAGGATGCGGCGGCTGGGTTGGGAATTAGGGTTTTCATTATTTTGAAAATTAGGGTTAAAGGTATTTTAGTAATTTCACTTAAAAATAGGGATAATATAGTAATTGAAATCCAAATTAAATCCAACACTAATTATATATAGAAAAATACTATTTGCTCATCCATTTTACAAATTACTTTCAATAAAAGGTCCAAATCAAATAATTAGAAATAATATACTTAATTTCTTCAATTTCCAAAATAGCAGTATTAATATTTAAAATATTACTTATCTAATCCAAATCATATAGGAAATCCTTATTATTTCACAACTACCAACTTTATAATTTGAATATAGAAAATAATCCAATAATTGTAAAATTGGATAATAACTATAACTTATTTCAAATTCAATAAATCAAAACTTGCTTTAATTTTCTTTAATAAAGAATCTCTGAAATTAAAGCTACAAAAATACTAAATTTGAAATTTGCTCATGATAGCCCTTTTTCAAAAGCTCTAGGTCTTACAGATTATATATAAATCAAATTCATATGATTCAAATTTGCAAGTGTGGCAACAAGTCAATGTAAATCGAATCCATTGGGATTGATTATTAAGAAAGAGCATTACATGCACTAAATGAACTCATATTGATTCGATTTACTAGTATAGGCATGCATTTTGATTAAATCAAATTCATTTAATCGATTTACTAAGGAGTTTGTGTTATATAAATAGGATAAGAACGTGAAGTGTTCAATAGAGTGGAATTCACAATGGCTAGTGAAAATAGTTTTTTAGTTCTATTGCACTACAGAAGAACGATTAAGAAAAAAATGCGAGAGAAAATAAAATTTAACGATAAGGATTTGTTGAGTGTCTTCATCAGACCTGCTACGAGCTTTGTTGATTTTCATAATACCATACTCTAGAAATTGGGAATGCATGGAATGAAATGGGTAGATAAGTTATTTTATAGAATTCTGATTTCTATTGTTCACGATGGGGTGAAGTACGACTCGTTTGTGATAGACAGTGATGACAATTTGCAAGTCTTATTTCACTGTTGTCGTCAGTTTTCCAAGGTGAGAACCCATGAACTATTGGACAAGTTTGGGGATGTAGTCTCTAGTTCAGGAGCATTGAAACCGGAATCATCAATCAGTACCAATGGCAGCAGCCTCTAGTTTAACCCATGTTGTTGCCTATAATGGCATTTGCGAGAGATTTGGTGTCTTTCGTAGCTGATCTAAACCATGATGACATTGCAGAAATAGGTGATAACAGGAATACTCCTACTATGATCCCGATTTTTGAAGAGGTTGGAAAACCAGATGTTGTGGAAGATATACATGGGATGACAATGATGTGGAGTCCACCATGATTGATAATGATAGCGATGATGATATAGGGAGGAGTGTTCCTATTGGGGCTGGTGGAGCATCGAGCTCAAAAACTTAGCAGTATCCCCCGTATTTTTCGACTCTAGACTTAGAGGCTGTGAGACAATAGGGGTTCTCGAATGTAGAATTCGCTTTCAGGGTCAGAGATTCACAGGACACCGCAGGTCTAGCTGAGTTCCAAGTACCTTAAGTACTTCGTCGCCAATGGCCAATGAAAGGCGTCAAACCCATCGGGATTGAAACTCGAAAACCGCCAGAAGATCCATGACTGGAGGAGCTGCAATGGACCGGCCAACTTAACCACGTTCTTGTTGGACACACAGTACAAGTAATGGTATAACCACGAGAGAGCAGCGAATTTCCAGTTGTATCTGTCCATGTCCTCTGATCTCGCTACGTACGGTAGCTACCGAATGTGCATATGTGTATCAGATTTGTCACCAAAGAGTTAGGTCGATAACAGCATCATGATATATGCCCTCGCATACTTCCTAACTGTCTCCTTGTCTGCGTCCTGAGGAAGGACACTGAATGTCTCCTGCATCCAAGTGCACTTCATAGTGAACTTGTCAATGAAGTCTAGCAGAGATAACACACCCAATATATAGCTGCTCAAACCAGACCCATGCAGGTTGACCACCTGCAATATACTTCTCGAAGTTCATCAGACATCCACTGACGTACTATCCGTCGATCGAGAAGCCTAACTGGTATGCAACATGCTGTAGCGTAATCGTGCACTCCCCGAAATGACATATGAAATGTATGCGTCTTTGGATGCCATCGCTTCACACATACACTGGCGAGCGGCTCATCCAACATAAACTAGTAGTCGTTGAGCCTCCCCAAGATGGACTAATCATGCACTGACTAGGGGCATGCGGTGCTGCCTTCTCATGCTGGTAATACATCGGTGGGGCTGCATAATGATAAAAAAATCTCTAAGAACTATAACAATTAATGTAAAAAATATTGCAAATCTAAAATTAAATTCTAGAGTAAAGGACAAATAAGTCCCTAACCTTTTTTCTACAGACATTTTCGTCCCTGACCATTGAAAAATACTTTTAAGTCCCTGACATCCTTAAAAGTTGGACAGATCAGTCCCTCCGTCCAAATGCCTCCGTCTAGGGGTGAAAACAGGCCAGGTCAGGCTAGACTTTGCTCTTAACAGGCCTGGCCTGTCATGTAGTCAATTGGCCTGAGCCTGGCCTGCAACCTGCTATATACTTTTTTTAAAGTACTAAGCCTGGCCTGTTATTCAGTTTGGCTTGACCTAAAGCCTGTTAAAAGGCCTGATAATTTTTTTTTACAAAAATAAAAATATTATTTAAAAAAAATATTTTTAATAAACATATTTATATGTAATATGTCATATTTAATATTTATAAAAAAATTTAAATTTTAAAATATTTAAAATATACAAAACTATTTATAATTAAATATAATAAATTAAAATATTTCATAATTTTGTTAATAATAACAAATTATTTATATATGTAATAGCCCGAGCCTGGCCTATTAACATAATAAGGCTTTTATAAGAGTTTGAGCTTGTTCCTATTTTATAATAGGCCAGGCCAGGCCAGACCAAACACAGGCCAGGCTACAGGCCCCTGGTAGGCCGCCTAGCCTTTTTCCACCCCTACCTCCGTCAGACCCAACGAAAAAGTCTGATGTAGCTCCCGTAATGCTTGTCACACGTACGCGTGGGTCACGCGTATGCGTCGCCTGACAGAATTCCCTCTCACGCGTACGCGTCGCCATGAATGGGAGAAAAGTAAATTAAATTTAGCAATTTAATAATATAGAAAGCATGTTTTCAATCATTAAGCACACTTAGGAGAAATTCACAAACTATATTATTTTAGTGAATATATGTGAAAAAATTGATAAAATCCACCAAATTCAATACAATATAAACTATAAAATTGTGGTTCATCAACTTTTCCATACTTAAACATTAGCATGTCCTCATGCTAAACTCTCGTAGTTCATCAACTAATATGCAAAATGCGTCTACCTACTTGGTTAAAAATGAATCAATCTCCAAGAACATATATGAACAAGTAGGGCTAAGATAATATGATGATTTATGAATTCCACTAATTCAAATCTCAAAATGAAGTATAAATATACTTGCAAGAAGAAAGCTTGTGAAAGCAAGGATAAAGGGATTGAGCATCGAACCCTCACCGAAAATATTTGCACTCTAATCTCTCTAGTGTTAGAGGGTCGATTCTCTCAATTCTCTACTAATATTGCTTTCTAAGGCTTGCTCTTCTTCTACCAATAAACATATATTCAATGCATGGATACACATATCAAGAGGTCTTTTCTAAGGTTGTAATAGGGTTAGGGCTAAATTTAATTTACTTTTCTCTCATTTGATACCTTGATATGTTTGTTTGAGTGATTTAAAGTTTTGAAGGCAAGAATGACTTGAAAGAAATGGAAAAAAGCATGCAAAGTGGAGAATTCATGAAGAAATGAGGATTTGCTGAATACATGACGACGCGTACGTGAAAGAAGGTTATCGTCGGTTAGAAATTTCACACAAATAATCTCGTCGAAGTATAGTTCCCAACCAACAAACAACCTTCCATCAAGGTTTAATTTTATTTTTCATGAGTGCAAACTAATAAAAATACCAAGAGTATTAGATCTCGGGTCGTCTCTCAAAGGAATTGCAGTGGGGTATGCATATTATTGATTATGAGGTCCAAGGGGTGGTTTGCATATAATAAGACTAGAAATTAAATGACAAGAAAGTAAATCAAACAACTAAAGATAACAAATACTAAAAAGAGGCATTCATGGCAAGGATTGAGAATTAAGACTTTCTATCCTAGTCATTAATCATAATACAATAATTAACAAGAGTTAATCCTATTTCGTTATCTCCAACATCGGGAGAAAGTTAAATAAGCCTAGTTAATCCCAATCCATAAGTAATGTTAATAGATACAAGACTAACTAATCACTATAGATCATCAATCTAAATTGGGTATTAATAACTCAAGATTACCTAATTTCTCTTTCCAAGCCAATAATGCACAAAATCTACCTTAAAGTCCAACCAAGCATTTTGTCAAACACTTGGAAGGCATAAAAATAAAACATGGTAAAGTTATAAGAAATATAAAATCTACTACTACCCAATGCAAGAAATCAACAATAACAACTCAATTAAACATCAAAAGAACATAAAACATGAAATTGCATTAAATGAAAAAGAAAATTAACAAGAGTGTTCATAAACTAAAAGAGGCATAAAAGAGAAATAAACAAGAAAAACTAAAAAGATTGAAGCAAATCAACAAGAAAAAGTAAAGGAAACTAAATCAAAATAAGTAATTAAACCTAAATCTAAGAGAACACTAAACTAAAAACCCTAATTTCTAGAAAGAAGAGGGAGTTTCTCTCTCTAGAACTAACCTAAATCATGTTTCATACACTATCTAATTGCTCCCCCTTTCTCCTTCTTGAATTCTGCATCAAATAGTCTCATAAATGAGTTGGATTTGGGCCTCAGTGAGCTCAGAAATCGCCTCAACATGCTGCTTTTAATGAGGTCACGTGCCGCTTGTCACGCGTACACATGGTCACGCGTACGCGTCATCTGGCAACTTTTCTTATTACGCGTCGCGTCAGTCACGCGTACGCATCGCCTTGAATCTTTCAAATCTTTATTTTCTATGAATTCTCCATCTTGCATGCTTTTCTCTTCACTTTCTTGATCCATTCCTTGCCTCTTAACCCTGAAATCACTAACAAACACATCAAGGCATCGAGTGGAATCAAAAGTGAATTAAATTTAACTAATTAAAGGCCTAAAAAGCATGTTTTTAACCATCAAGCACAATTAGGAGAAATTCATGAAATCATACTATTTCATTGAATAAATGTGGGATAAGTTGATAAAATCTCCTAAATTCAACACAAGATAAACCACAAAATTGGGATTTATCCAATCTCCCCACACTTAGACTAAGCATGTCCTCATGCTAAACCAAGAAAGACAAGAAAGGGGTAATAACATTTATTCAATGTAACTATCTAAATGTAAGCTACTTACATGTATCTAGCTATTTTAATTACTATCTATCTATCTATATAGAAGCATATATGTGGTCAAAGTGAGTCAAATCTCCAAGAAATCATGTATGCACAATCAAGGGCTAAAATAATCATACCAAAACCAAAATCATAATTGAATTGAGTTATTCAAAAGAGTTCACAAACTTGCAAGATAAGCAATGATCAAAGATGGACATATGGTATTGAGCAATTGAACCCTCACCGAATGTGTATATGCACTCTAGTCGCTCAAGTGTTTAGGGTTAATCCGCTCAAATCTACTCTAATCATGCTTTCTAAAGTTTGTTCTTCATCTAACTAATCAACAAATATTTAGTGTACATATGCAAATATCATGAGGGCTTTTGAAGGTTGTAATGGGGCTAAGGTAAGGGTGAGGATATGTGTATGGCCAAGTGAGCTATCATTTGAATCTTTGACTTACCTAAGTTTTCATCTAATACATACACACACTCTATACAATTCTAAAATCAAACTTAGCTACCCAAGATCTCACTTTTACATATATACATATACTCATGTATCAATTCCAATCTCAACACATATGCATTGATCTTTTTATTGAACTTCACATTGGGATAATTTTGTCCCCTATTTATTTATTTATTTTTCTTTTCTTTTCTTTTCTTTTTTTTATTTATTTTTTTATATGTATGAAAGCATACTATACACAAAGGACATCAATGCATATGGTTTCTATACTTTCAAATGAGTATACACTCAAATTCTCAATATTTCTCAATAAAAACAAAACACATTCTCATCAACCAAAGTTTTCATATTTTCCCACACTTAATTAACACACACACTCACTATCTTAAGCTAACCAAATATTCAAATAGGAAATTAATTATTTTTCTCTTAAAGATAGTGATGTGGTAATATAAAGAACAAAAGGGGAAAAGACTCAAAGTGGCAAACAAAAGTAAATGAAATGGTAGGCTATTTGGGATAAGTGAGCTATAATCAAATGATTGCCTCAATCACATAATTGCATGAATATACACTAAATAATGGACATATAGAATGGAACAAACTAAAGATTGCAATCATAGAGAGGAAAATACACAAGAATCAAAATCATGGTTAAATGATGTAACCATATAATTAGGCTAAAACCTCACAGGTTTTGTGTTCTTAGCTCAAAAACCATATTCCAAACTATATATATACATCATGCAAGTTTCAAAAAATTTTAACTCAAATCAATTTGAATCTTAATGCCTTTTTAAGAAAAAGAATTTCTTGAAAATTTCATCAAATTGACCAACATTTATTATATATACCCTAAATGATATGTGTGATTGTGAAAAGTTAAAAATCCTTAGTTTATTTCTCGTTTTCAACCAAATCAATTTCTCATATGCAACGAAATAAACTAAGCTCCATTAAGCACATTTTTCCAATCACAACTAATAAACTCATATATGTATATATATATAGACACACACACACACGCACACACACACAACTAACCAAAAGATGTGAATCAAACTAAAAATCTAAGGTATATACAAGCAAAAGTACAAAATGCGATAAACTAAAAAGTATCCAAAATAACCAATATGTACAAGAATCCAAAGGTGCAATAAAGTAAAAATAAAAATACTAAAAATAAAACAAAATAAAAAGAAGAAGTGTCTGAAATGGAATTGGTTCACCAAAATAATTCTGCCGATGACGGCGGCCTCCCCACACTTAGAAGATTGCATCGTCCTCAATGCTAATAAACTCAAGCTGGGTGAGAAGGGTCAACGTCTGTAGCTCCACCGTCTCCTATGGGTAAATGTGGCTCTGGCTTGGGCTGTGGCTCTGGCTGTGGCTCCACAGAGATTTGTTGCTCTGTAGGGGCTGTGTCTGTGTAGGGGCCTCTGTCTGATGTGCCTCCTCCTGCTGAGCCTCCTTCTTCGCCTCAGACTGGTCAGAAGGAGTGTCGGGATTAGATGGAATATCAGTGCCGTCTGCCACCATCCGCCTCAAGTGCTGATATCGTCGCTTGTTGCGACGTTCCATCTGATCCATGCGCTCAAAGAGATGCTGCACTAGACGGTACATCGGCTGATGATGTGGATGATGGTGCTGGTCTAGAAGGTGCAGATGGTCCTGCTGCAGCCAAAGAAGTAGCCAGTTCAGTAGTTGCTGCTATAGCCGCTCGGTCTCGACGCCGGGCTACTGGACGGTCACCAAACTAGTCACCCTACGGGATAACCTTCTCCTTACCGTGAACTGCTGGTGCCTCATCACCTTGCTCCCAAGGTACCTCAGCCCGGTGAGTTAGCTGTGTGACCAAACAAGGGAATGGCAGGTTGCTTCTGACATGGGCCCGGTACATATATCTCCTGATGAGTTGTGGAAGGTACAGCTCCTTCCCCTCTAAGACACACTAGATCAGAACTACCATATCGGCCAGGACCTCAGTAGAATGAGTACTAGGCTTGACATAGGTGCATAGGATCTGCTGTCACACCTTAGCCTCCTTCATCAGATAATCGGACTTGATGCCCTTCGGAGTCACTTTCGAGGATCCTTGCTCCCAAGGGGTGTCAGGATGGGCAACCGTACGATGCACTGCGTCCCAATCAAAACTCATGCAGTGAATATCCTCCTCAGCCTTATGGAAGGCATCCTTATCGCTGATCTTTGGCTGAAAGTAGAGGATGTCTTCAATAGCCTCTTCTGTAATCAGAATCTGCCTGTCTCTAAGGTGAACTGCATCAAGGGTCACTCGGTAGAAATTGCAATAGAACTCCTAGACCTAAGACTCGTTCACTCTCACTAGCTCTCTGTCCAAAAAAAAAACCCAACCCTACTCCTCAATCCGATGCTCAGTATATTGCTTCAGATTGGAAGGTACAGCTAGTTTCTTCTCTAGAATGAGGTTCCGCTTATCAAAGTGCGGAAATTTGAGCTCATAGTACAAATTGGCGAACTTAACTGAGTTAGAGGAAGGCGTAGCTTGGTCAGCCTTCTCCTTCTCACTAAGCCGCCACTCGGATAAAGCCACATTCACTGACTCAGCAGATGGTCGTGATCTCTTTCTCTTGCTGGAGGTGGCCTTAGCTTTACCTTTTCCTTTATCAGACATCCTGAAAAATAGAATTCACAGGATACAAAATATCAAATGAAAGTAGAGGAACAGAAAAGCAAACCGCATATAATCAAACAGACAAAAATTAGAAAATAGAAGGGCATTGAAATAAAATCATGAAGTGAGTATAAAGATGTAAATTCTTGGAATGAAAGAAAAATGAAATTCAAAAGTCAATCAGAAATCACAATCCAAGAATTTATACAATAATGCCTAGAATACTTGTTTGTTAAGAAACAAAATTTATCATGCCGTAAAAGAATTCAAAAGAGTTAAACTGGGAAAGGGAAAAACTAAGAAGAAAAGTTAATTAAATCAAAAGTTAGAAAAGCAGGCCAAAAATTAGTGGCATAACAATTATTGAACTTAACTAAGAGAAGTTCAAAAAGTTTAGGAAACAAGCATACTCACATTCATGAATTGTAATGCAAGTCATTGATGATGAAATATGTAATGCAACATAAGCACACAAAGAAATAAAAGTCATCATCAATGTGTTTGATCACAAAATTGTAAAAATTGGTGTGAAAAAGATTGAGCATGCACTTAATGTAACCCAAAGTTGATTGAAAACTGAAACTTTATCAAACGGTTACAAAAGTGAAACCGCACCAATAGTAACAACTTCAAAAGAACCTCAAACAAAGATGAACAAGATTAGGTCAAATAAGAAATTTATGAAAGTCACTTCAATGGTCAAGGAAAAATTTGAATTGAAAAGGACCAATGAAGAAGAAAAATTTTTGACCTAACTTGAAAAATTAAAAACACCAAAGAGGTTCAAAATGAGTTGGTCAATCAAGGTTCTATTTGACACAAAAATCTGTCAAATAACTTGATGTCAACAATCACAAATTCAATTAAAAGTAACTAAAAAAAAGATGCCGAAATGCTAGCCGGCCAAAGTATGGATTGGAGTTGGTAATAACAAAATGGGGCCAAAGTTAAAAATACACCAAATCCAATTCACAAATCGGAACCTAATGTCATAAAAATTTCCGGCAAATTCGGCAGCATCCCGGCAGTAAATTGGACGTTCCCGGACAGAAACAAATAGCAAAATTAACTCATATGAATCCAAGATATTTCAAACAAGCATGAAGAACAATAAATTCATATGAATCAGGTAGCAATAAGCAAAATTAGCACAGCAGCAATATATAGATTAGCAAAAGAATATCAGGATCATCATCATCGTTACTTAACAAAACAGGCAAGGAACAGCCATTCTAGACAACATTAGCAACAAAAACAATGGCATGTAGTAGCAACATATGAATTGGACGATAAAAACACAATCACCATCAAAACAAGTCAAAACTCAGCCATCAGCAAGAGTGTAGCAGCAAGCAATAACCAGACAGCAATACTCATCAGACCTAACCAATCCAAACAACATAAACAACAAGAATTTAAACCTACATCCACTACAAAATAAACTAACTACCTAACCTCCTAGAATAAACTAACATACATTTCTAACTAATATAATTAAACAGAAATTAAACAATGTAACTAATTCTAACTTAATAGAATAAAAAGAACAGAACACAAAAAGGAAAGCAGGGGAAACCTGAGAGGGTTTCAGAAGCAGAAATAGAAACTGGAAAAGGAGAAGAGGACGAGCTAAACAATGCCACCACAGGAGCAGCGAAAACGGTGGTCCGCGGTAGTAGCAGAAGAACAGAACCGAACAGAGAGTGGCTCAGGGAGAAGGTTCTCCGAATCAAGGGAGCTGAGCGAAATGTACAGAGACGCGGAGATAGAAGAGTGGTGGTGGTGGTCAGAGAAGATGCCGACGGCAATGGTGTGGCCGCGGTGGAGCTGGTGGCAGGGAGAAGGCGAAACGGCCGAGAAAGGGAGATAGAGAGGAAAGAAGAAGGAGAGAAAAAGGAAAGAAAGAGAGGTGGCCGGCGGCAGCTCGGGGTCAGTGGACTGGTGTGGGGCAGTGGTGGTAGAAGAGGTTTGATAGTGGTGAGTGGTGTCGCTTCAATGGAGTAAGGAAGGAGAAGAGAAAGAGACGCTAGAGGGAGAAGGGGGGTTTCACGCGAATGAGCTAGGGCTCCTTGCGTCAGGGGTTATCACATTTGAATCCGCGCGTAGGCATGAATCACGTGTGAGCGTGGAAGGGACAAAACAGGCATCGACGCGCACGCGTCATCGACGTACATGCGTGAGGGGAGAGAAAGGAAGGTGACGCGTACGCGTAAAGCACGCGTATGCGTGGGGTGGAATTGTGCTAAACGCACAATTTTAGCACACT
This sequence comes from Arachis ipaensis, assembly GCF_000816755.2. Taxonomy (NCBI): domain Eukaryota; kingdom Viridiplantae; phylum Streptophyta; class Magnoliopsida; order Fabales; family Fabaceae; genus Arachis; species Arachis ipaensis. Next base: position 41,567,668 of record NC_029787.2, on the reverse strand, counting down.
TGTCACACAACTCTCTGGATTTTGTACTGCAGCAGCAACACAAACCAGGTGACGCGTGCACGTCAGCCACGCATACGCGTGGAAGAAAAGAAAAGCAAGGTGACACGTACGCGTCAGGCATGTGCACGCGTGAGCTACCCCCTTTTTTTTTCAAAAGAAGCATAAAAACATAATTTCACCCTCTCCGAACTTATAAATACTCTAAACTACCCAAAATTCAAATTTAACAAAATCTTTAAGTTTTGGAAAAAAATTTCAAAGACTATATACTAAGCAACTCAAACAAAACTTGCAATTTAAACAAAATCCAATTCAAAACAACTAACCTAATTCAAATCATAAATTTAACAAACAACTAGCAACCAAAACAATATATACAAAGGCATAGAAAAGAGGAAAACAACCTAGTAATGGAAACTCAATTCATTTGTTGATTATATATACAAGAGAATAGAAAGAGTTTACCATGGTGAGGTGTCTCCCACCTAGCACTTTTATTTAAAGTCCTTAAGTTGGACCATTAATGGGGGCCTTGCTATGGCAGCTTGTGCTTGAATTTATCTTTGAATCCCCACCAATGCTTGCATATCCAATGTCCACCGGGATCCCAAATTTGGCGTACAAGGCCTTTAAGTAAACTCAAGCAAGTAACAAGGCCCCAAGAGTGTTGATTGTTGAAATGAATTCCGGGGTCCTAAACCTTGTTCTTGCACCCATCTTCTTGTTGACTACTGGTGCACGAAATTGAAAATCACAATTCTTCACAAATTTGCACAACTAACCAGCAAGTGCACTGGGTCGTCCAAGTAATACCTTACGTGAGTAAGGGTCGATCCCACGGAGATTGTTGGCTTGAAGCAATCTATGGTTATCTTGTAACTCTTAGTCAGGAAAACAATAAAATAACTCACTTATCAAATTTGATTGCAAGGAATAAAAGGGCAGAACACAAATTATACTTGTATGCAATGATGGAGAATATGTTGGAGTTTTGGAGATGCTTTGTCTTCTAAAATTCTGCTTTCCTCTGTTTCTGATTCACGCACGCACGTCCTCCTATGGCAAGCTGTGTGTTGGTAGATCACCGTTGTCAATGGCTACCATCCATCCTTCCAGTGAAAAGGGTCCATGTGCGCTGTCACTACACAGCTAATCATCTGCAGGTTCTCAATCGTACTAGAATAGGATTTACTATCCTTTTGCGTCTGTCACTACGCCCAGCACTCGCGAGTTTGAAGCTCGTCACAGTCATTCAATCCCTGAATCCTACTCGGAATACCATAGACAAAGTTTAGACTTTCCGGATTCTCTTGAATGCTGCCATCAATCTAGCTTATACCACGAAGATTCCGATTAAGAGATCTAAGAGATATTCATTCATTCTACGGTGGAACGTAAGT
>NC_029787.2:41564057-41566053 GCF_000816755.2 Arachis ipaensis | reverse complement strand
GACGCTGCAGAGCTCCTCACCCCCAACAATGGAGTTCAGAGACTCATGCCGTCAAAGAGTACAAAGTTCAGATCTAAAATGTCATGAGATACAAAATAAGTCTCTAAAAGTTGTTTAAATACTAGACTGGTAAACTAGGTTTACAAAAAATGAGTAAACTAAGATGGATAGTGCAGAAATCCACTTCTGGGGCCCACTTGGTGTGTGCTGGGCTGAGACTTAAGCTAATCACGTGCATAGGGCTGTTTTGGGTGTTCAACGCCAGCTTTGGATCCTTTTCTGGCGTTGAACTCCAACTTGTAACTTGTTTCTGGCGCTGGATGCCAGACTGCAACATGGAACTGGCGTTGAACGCCAGTTTACGTCGTCTATCCTTGAGCAAAGTATAGACTATTATATATTGCTGGAAAGCCCTGGATGTCTACTTTCCAACGCAATTGGAAGCGCGCCATTTGAGTCCTGTAGCTCCCAAAAAGCCATTCCGAGTGCAGGGAGGTCAGAATCCAACAGCCTCAGCAGTCCTTTCTTCAGCCTGAATCAGTTTTTTTGCTCAGCTCCCTCAATTTTAGCCAGAAAATACCTGAAATTACAGAAAAATACACAAACTCATAGTAAAGTCCAGAAATATGAATTTTGCTTAGAAACTAATGAAAATAAACTAAAAACTAACTAAAACATACTAAACACTATATGAAATTAACCCCAAAAAGCGTATAAAATATCCGCTCATCACAACACCAAACTTAAACTGTTGCTTGTCCTCAAGCAACTAGACAAATAAAATAGAATACAACTAAGTCAAGAAGCAATAATATCTCAGAGTTTTTGAGTGAAGCTCAGTCCTTTTTATTACCCTTGCCTTTTGGTTTTAAGGGCTATTGGCTTTTTGCTCTTGCCTCTTGGTTTTAAGAGCTTTGGCTTTTTCTGCTTGCTTTTTCTTTTTCTTTCTCTATTCTCTTTTTTTTTTTGCAAGCTTTTGTATTCACTTCTTTTTCTTGCTTCAAGAATCATTTTTATGATTTTTCAGATTATCAATAACATGTCTCATGTTCATCATTCTTTCAAGAGCCAACATATTTAACAGTCTTAAACATCAAATTCAAAAGACATATGCACTGTTCAAGCATTCATTCAGAAGACAGAAACCATTGCCACCACATGTAAATAATTAGAATTTTTCTTATCAAAAACTCGAAAAATATTGCCTCTTATTCTAAAGAAATTCTTCTATTTTATTCATGTTTAATGATGATGATAAAATTAAATTATAGCTTAATTGGAGATAAAATCAAAAATATAGATACTAATTACTACTATGACTCCTAAGGTAAAACTAAAATAGAAACAGTTATCACAGAGTTAAGGCTAAGATTGGAATTTAACAACCTTTGTTCTGGGAAGTGGATGTTCCTCTAATCTGCGGGGTGCTTGGTCCTTCAAGAGATAATTTTTGGCGCTTTAATTCCCTTAAATCACGCCCTTGCTCCTCCTGTTCTTTAAGCAAATAGCAAAGAATGCTACTTTGTTCCTTCTGTTCTTTCTTTATTTGTTTCATAGCTTCTTGCATCTTGGTAATAGATGTTTCAAGATACTCCCAGTATTCAGATTGAGGGATTTCTGGGAGAAATTCCTGTGTTCTCTTCTTGATGGGGTCATCCTGTGCTTGTTATTTTTCCATTGATGCTTTGGTGATTGGTCGCTCAACTGAGATATACTCCGTTATTCCCATCCTTACTCCAGCGTCCTTGCAGAGCATAGAAATCAAGCTTGGATAAGCCAACCTGGCATCTTTGGAATTTTTGTTTGCAATTTTGTAAAATTCAGTTGAAATCAGTTGATGAACTTCCACTTCTTTTCCCATCATGACGCAATGGATCATCACTACTCTTCTAATAGTGACTCCAGAATGGTTGCTAGTGGGCAGCAGAGAATGCCCAATGAAGTCCAGCCATCCTCTGGCAACTGGTTTGAGATCTTCTCTTTTGAGTTGATTTGG
>NC_029787.2:41561198-41564050 GCF_000816755.2 Arachis ipaensis | reverse complement strand
AAATATTGAAAAAAGATAAGATAGAAGATATGATTTAAAAAGTATGATATGCAAAGATGTGATTTAAGATTAAAAAGATATGAAGGATATTTGAAAAAGATAAATTTGGATTTTGAAAAAGATAATGTGGAGATTTGAAAAAGATATTGATTAGTTAAAAAGAATTTTGAATGAAAAGATGTAGATTTGTTTTGAAAATTTGAAAACGAGTTGAATTTGATTGAAAAGAAGAATTTGTGTTTATGGATTAAAATACTTTTGATATTTTTAAGGTAGGGTTTTTTTGAAATTAGGGATTTTAGAAATCAGGGTTCTTAACATGTTTATGCAAGAAATCATGAATTGAAACATGAAAATTAAAATTAGAATGAAAAATATGAAGTAAAAACGAATTCACCTCCTCCCCACCATCCTGGCGTTTGAATGCCCAAACGCTGCATGTTTTGGGCGTTCAACGCCCAAATGCTGCCTCTCCTGGGCGTTCAACGCCCAGCTGTTGCTTCTTTCTGGCGTTGAACGCCAGGAACTCCTTTGTCATTGGGCGTTTTTCTGAATGCCCAGGACGCTGTAAATCTGGCGTTAAACGCCTAGAAGGAGCTTCTTTCTGGCGTTTAACGCCCAGATGGCTATCCTTACTGGCGTTCAACGCCCAGTGGATGCTTCTTTTGGGTGTTGGACGCCCAAAACAGACTCTTACTGGCGTTTTCTTGCCAGTGAGCTCTTCTTCTCTATTTTGTGTGCAGATTCCTTCTGTAACCCTGTGAACTTATGTAATTGACTCTTTACCTTAGTATCAATGAACTTTATATGAACAAATAAGATCAAGAATAGGGCAAAATGCTTAGAGGAAGTGATGCCCCATGGCTGGGTTGCCTCCCAGCAAGCGCTTCTTTATTGTCTTTAGCTGGACCTTGCTGAGTTTTTAATCTAGCCTCAGCTTTGAGCACTCTTGCTCAATATTGCCTTCAAGATAGTGCTTGATTCTCTGTCCATTAACAATGAACTTCTTATCAGAATCAATATCTTGAAGTTCCACATAACCATAAGGTGATACACTTGTAATCACATATGGTCCCCTCCACCGGGATTTCAGTTTCCTGGGGAATAGCCTGAGTCTAGAGTTAAACAACAGAACCTTCTGTCCTGGTTCAAAGATTCTAGATGACAGCTTTCTGTCATGCCACTTTTTTTATTTCTCTTTATAAAGCTTGACATTTTCGAAAGCAGTGAATCTGAATTCCTCTAGCTCATTTAGCTGAAGCAATCTTTTTTCTCCAGCTAGTTTGGCATCAAAATTCAGAAATTTGGTTGCCCAGTAGGCTTTATGTTCCAGTTCCACGGGCAGGTGACATGCCTTACCATATACAAGTTGGTATGGAGAGGTCCCTATAGGAGTCTTGAATGCTGTTCTGTATGCCCACAGAGCATCATCCAAGCTTCTTGCCCAATCCTTTCTACGGGTATTTACAGTCCGTTCCAGGATTCTTTTTAGTTCTCTGTTAGAGACTTCAGCTTGCCCATTAGTTTGTGGATGATATGGAGTTGCCATCCTGTGGCGAATCCCATACCGGACCATGGCAGAGTAAAGTTGTTTGTTGCAGAAGTGAGTGCCCCCATCACTGATTAGTACTCTAGGGACACCAAACCTGCTAAAGATATGTTTCTGGAGGAACTTCAGCACTGTTTTAGTATCATTGGTGGGTGTGGCAATGGCCTCTACCCATTTTGATACATAGTCAACTGCCACCAGAATATAAGTGTTTGAGTATGATGGTGGGAAAGGTCCCATGAAGTCAATTCCCTATACGTCAAACAACTCAATCTCTAAGATTCCTTGTTGGGGCATGGCGTAACTGTGGGGTAAATTACCAGCTCTCTGGCAACTGTCACAGTTACGTATAAACTCTCGGGAATCCCTGTAGAGCGTAGGCCAGTAGAAACCATATTGGAGGACCTTGGTGGCTGTCCGCTCACCTCCGAAATGGCCTCCATATTGTGATCCATGGCAATGCCATAGGATCCTCTGTGCTTCTTCTCTAGGCACACATCTCCGGATTATTCCGTCTGCACATCTCTTGAAGAGATAGGGTTCATCCCACAAGTAGTACTTTGCATCAGTAATTAATTTTTTCTTTTGTTGCCTGTTATACTCTTTGGGTATGAACCTTGCAGCTTTATAGTTCGCAATATCTGCAAACCATGGTGTTTCCTGAATGGCAAATAAATGCTCTTCCGGAAAAGTCTTAGAGATCTCAAGAGAGGAGAGGGACGTCCCTTCTACTGGCTCTATCCAGGACAGATGATCAGCCACTTGGTTCTCTGTCCCTTTTCTGTCTCTTATTTCTATATCAAACTCTTGCAGAAGTAACACCCATCTGATGAGCCTGGGTTTTGAATCCTGCTTTGTGAGTAGATATTTAAGAGCAGCATGGTCAGTATACACAATCACTTTTGATCCTACTAAGTATGATCTGAACTTGTCAATGGCATAAACCACTGCAAGCAATTCTTTTTCTGTGGTTGTGTAATTTTTCTGGGCGTCATTTAAAATGCGGCTAGCATAATAAATGACATGCAGAAGCTTGTCATGCCTCTGTCCCAATACTGCACCAATGGCGTGATCACTGGCATCACACATTAGCTCAAATGGTAATATCCAGTCTGGTGCAGAAATAACTGGTGCTATGACCAGCTTGGCTTTCATCGTTTCAAACGCCTGCAGACACTTTGTGTCAAACACAAATGGCATGTCAGCAGCTAGCAGATTGCTCAGAGGTTTTGCGATTTTTGAAAAATCCTTTATAAACCTCCTATAGAATCCTGCATGCCCCAGAAAGCTTCTAATTGCCTTA
>NC_029787.2:41544187-41561187 GCF_000816755.2 Arachis ipaensis | reverse complement strand
AAAATAGAGAGCATGCATCTCTGGAAGGTTGCAGGTGCGTTACACAGCCCAAATGGCATCCTTCTATAAGCAAACACTCCAGATGGACATGTGAATGCTGTTTTCTCTTGATCCTGGGGATCTACTGTAATCTGGTTATAGCCTGAGTAGCCATCCAAAAAGCAGTAATAATCATGACCTGCCAGTCTTTCTAGCATCTGGTCTATGAATGGTAAAGGAAAATGATCCTTTCTGGTGGCTGTATTGAGCCTTCTGTAGTCAATACACATGAGCCACCCTGTAACTGTTCTTGTAGGAACCAGTTCATTCTTTTCATTATGAACCACTGTCATGCCTCCCTTTTTGGGGACAACTTGGACAGGGCTCACCCAGGGGCTGTCAGAAATAGGATAAATAATCCCAGCCTCCAGTAATTTGGTGACCTCTTTCTGCACCACTTCCTTCATTGGCTGGATTTAGCCGCTTCTGTGGTTGAACCACTAGTTTAGCATTATCCTTCAATAAGATTTTGTGCATGCATCTAGCTGGGCTTATGCCCTTAAGGTCACCTATGGACCACCCAAGAGCTGTCTTGTGTGTCCTTAGCACTTGAATAAGTGCTTCCTCTTCCTGTGGATTTAAAGCAGAGCTTATGATCACTAAAAAAGTGTCACCTTCTCCCAGAAATGCATATTTCAGGGATGGTGGTAATGGTTTGAGCTCGAATTTAGGAGGTTTTTCCTCTTCCAGAGGAAACTTCAGAGGCTCTTTCATTTCCTCTGAATCCTCCAAATCAGGCTGAACATCTTTAAAGATGTCTTCCAACTCTGATTCGAGGCTCACAGCCATGTTGACCTCTTCTACCAAAGAGTCAATAAGATCAACTTTCATGCAGTCTTTTGATGTGTCTGGATGTTGCATGGCTTTGACAGCATTCAACTTAAACTCATCATCATTGACTCTCAGGGTTATTTCCCCTGTTGGACGTCAATGAGGGATCGTCCAGTTGCTAGGAAGGGTCTTCCTAGAATGAGAGTGGCACTCTTGTGCTCCTCCATTTCCAGCACTACAAAGTCAGTGGGAAAGGCGAATGGCCCAACCTTGACAATCATGTCTTCAATCACGCCTGATGGGTATTTAATGGAGCCATTAGCAAGTTGGAGACATATCCGGGTTGGTTTAACTTCTTCAGTTAAACCAAGCTTTCTGATAGTGGTTGCAGGTATTAGGTTGATGCTTGCCCCAAGATCACATAAAGCTGTCTTGGTGCAATTACCTTCTAATGTGCATGGTATCAGAAAACTCCCAGGGTCTTTAAGCTTTTCAGGAAAGCTTTTCAGAATGACTGCACTGCATTCTTCAGTGAGGAAAACTCTTTCAGTTTCTCTCCAATCCTTCTTATGACTCAAAATCTCTTTCATGAACTTGGCATAAGAAGGTATTTGCTCAAGTACCTCTGCAAACGGAATCTTAATTTCAAGAGTCCTGAGATAATCTGCAAAGCGAGCAAATTGCTTATCCTGCTCCTCTTGGCGGAATTTTTGAGGATAAGGTATCTTGGCTTTATATTCCTCAACCTTGGTTGCTGTAGGTTTAATTCCTACAGAAGTGGTTGAAGAAGCCTTTTTAGAGGGGTTGTCATCAGTACTTGTGTGTGTCTGATCCCTCACTGGCATTTGAATGCCAGGGTTGGAAGCTGGAGTGACGTTAGACGCCATCTCATCATCTGTTCCTGGCGTCTGAACGCCAGAACTGTGCTTCTTTTGGGCGTTCAATGCCAGATCCTTGCTTGTTTCTGGCGTTGAACGCCAGTCCTAAGCATGGTCTGGGCGTTCAGCGCCAGCCTTCCACCCAATTTCTGGCGTTTTAGTGCCAGAATTATTTTTCCCTGGGCTCTTACTGTCCTTAGGTGGATTTTGGGTGGTTTGCTCATTTCTTGGCCTCTTGCTGCCTTGAGGTGGGGTATTTAATGTCTTCCCACTTTTTAATTGAACTGCTTGGCATTCTTCTGTTATTTGTTTTGACAGCTGCTGCTTTGTTTGCTTCAATTGTTCTTCCATATTTATATTAGCCATCATTGTCTCTTGTAGTCTATCCTTGAATTCGGCTAACTGCTTTGTTAGAAAGTCCAATTGCTGATTGAATTCAGCAGCTTGTTTTACAGGACTGAGTTCAGCAGTTACTATTTTAACCTCTTCTTTCATGGAAGGGTCACTGCTTAGGTACAGATGCTGATTTCTGGCAACTGTATCAATGAGTTCTTGAGCTTCTTCAATTGTCTTTCTCATGTGGATAGATCCACCAGCTAAGTAGTCTAGAGAGATTTGAGCTCTTTCTGTAAGCCCATAATAGAAGACGTCTATCTGAACCCACTCTGAAAACATTTTAGAGGGGCATTTTCGTAGCATCTCTCTGTATCTCTCCCAGGCATCATAAAGAGATTCATTATCCCCTTGTTTAAAGCCTTGGATGTCCAACCTTAGCTGTGTCATCCGTTTTGGAGGAAAGTATTGACTCAGGAATTTTTCTGTCAGCTGTTTCCATGTCCTTATGCTAGCCTTAGGTTGGTTATTTAACCACCTTTTAGCTTGGTCTTTTACAGCAAATGGAAACAGTAATAATCTGTAGACATCCTGATCTACTTCCTTGTCATGTACTGTGTCAGCAATCTGTAAAAACTATGCCAGAAACTCTGTAGGTTCTTCCTGTGGAAGACCAGAATATTGGCAGCTTTGCTGCACCATGATAATGAGCTGAGGATTCAACTCAAAGCTACTGACTCCAATGGAGGGTATGCAGATACTACTCCTATATGAAGCAGTAGAGGGGTTAGCATATGACCTCAGAGTCCTCCTGGACTGTTCATTTCCGCTTAGGTCCATGATGGAGAAAGGGAGATGATGTAAAATAGAAGAAAATATTTTTATTTATTTAATTATTTATTTATTTCGAAAACAAAATAAATTAAAATAAAATAAATAAAAATGGGTGAAGATTTTCAAAAAAAATTGAGGAGAGAGAAAGTAGTTAGGAAGTTTTGAAAAATACATGAAAATTTTTTTGAAAAAGGTTTTAAATTTTGAAATAAAAATCTGAATTTTAAAGGCAAATTTCGAAAATTTGCTTTAAAATAGAGAAAAGAGATATTTTTAAATTTAAAGAGGAGAGAGAAAAACACTAAGATAGCACAAGATTTAAAATTTTTAGATCTAATGCTCCTTGTTTTCGAAAATTTTGGAGGGAAAACACCAAGGAACACCAAACTTAAAAATTTTAAGATCAAGACACAAGGAAAACTTAAGAACACTTTGAAGACTCACAAGAACACAAGACCATGAAGAAAGAACACCAAACTTAAAATTTTTAGAAAACCAGAATAAATTTTCGAAAATAAAGGAAAAATCAACAGGAAAACACCAAACTTAAAGTTTGGCACAAGATTTATTCAAAGAAAAATTATTTTTGAAAAAGATTTTAAAAATAGGATAGCCAATTACCAAGAACATAAGCACCACGCTCTAGCTAATTGAGCTATAAATTTAAAGTGTTTTAACAAGGTATAAATAATAAAAGACTCTAAACCAAAAAGAAAAAATTTTCCTAATCTAAGCAACAAAATAAACTGTCAGTTGTCCAAACTCAAACAATCCCCAGCAACGGCGCCAAAAACTTGGTGCACGAAATTGAAAATCACAATTCTTCACAAATTCGCACAACTAACCAGCAAGTGCACTGGGTCGTCCAAGTAATACCTTACGTGAGTAAGGGTCGATCCCACGGAGATTGTTGGCTTGAAGCAATCTATGGTTATCTTGTAACTCTTAGTCAGGAAAACAATAAAATAATTCACTTATCAAATTTGATTGCAAGGAATAAAAGGGCAGAACACAAATTATACTTGTATGCAATGATGGAGAATATGTTGGAGTTTTGGAGATGCTTTGTCTTCTGAAATTCTGCTTTCCTCTGTTTCTGATTCACGCACGCACGTCCTCCTATGGCAAGCTGTGTGTTGGTGGACCACCGTTGTCAATGGCTACCATCCATCCTTCCAGTGAAAAGGGTCCATGTGCGCTGTCACCGCACGGCTAATCATCTGCAGGTTCTCAATCGTACCGGAATAGGATTTACTATCCTTTTGCGTCTGTCACTACGCCCAGCACTCGCGAGTTTGAAGCTCGTCACAGTCATTCAATCCCTGAATCCTACTCGGAATACCACAGACAAGGTTTAGACTTTCCAGATTCTCTTGAATGCTGCCATCAATCTAGCTTATACCACGAAGATTCCGATTAAGAGATCTAAGAGATATTCATTCATTCTACGGTAGAACGTAACTGGTTGTCAGGCACGCGTTCGTGGAGGAATGCTGATGATTGTCACGTTCATCACATTCATATTGAAGTGCGAATGGATATCTTAGATAGGAACACGCAGGTTTGAATGGAAAACAGAAATACTTGCATTAATTCATCGAGACACAGCAGAGCTCCTCACCCCCAACAATGGAGTTTAGAGACTCATGCCATCAAAAGGTACAAAGTTCAGATCTAAAATGTCATGAGATACAAAATAAGTCTCTAAAAGTTGTTTAAATACTAGACTAGTAAACTAGGTTTACAAAAAATGAGTAAACTAAGATGGATAGTGCAGAAATCCACTTCTGGGGCCCACTTGGTGTGTGCTGGGGCTGAGACTTAAGCTAATCACATGCATAGGGCTGTTTTGGGTGTTCAACGCCAGCTTTGGATCCTTTTCTGGTGTTGAACTCCAACTTGTAACTTGTTTCTGGCGCTGGATGCCAGACTGCAACATGGAACTGGCGTTGAACGCCAGTTTACGTCGTCTATCCTGGAGCAAAGTATGGACTATTATATATTTCTGGAAAGCCCTGGATGTCTACTTTCCAACGCAATTGGAAGCGCACCATTTGGACATCAACTACCATAGTTAAATCCGGGTGACAAGCCTTGTGAATTCTCAATTGAGCATCCAAACACCTTCCTAGATCCTATCAATTGAGTAACACACCAATCCTTGCTCCTAAACTTTGAGCTTCCAACCATGATGAACCGACAACTATGATGCCAACCACTAATTAATTCTTTCTTGCTTTTCATTCCACAAAGAGCTCTAAGTTGATCATCTGTTTCAAGCAAACCATATTCAAGCAGAATAAGAAAGTTAAGGGATATGAATTTTACCCACTTGAATGGTGTAAAGGATGATGGTGACTTAGGAAGGGAGGCCTCCCTACACTTTGACAATGTGAGGTCTACTCCCTTGTGTTCTTCTTTGACTACCTCCACTTCTTGACAAGCATCTTCCATGTCCACTTCTTGACAAAGTTTTTCACATTCAATCACTTCCTCACTAACCTCTTCTAGCTCTTCTCCATCCTTCATGTCACAACTTAGAGGTAATGTGGAACTTATCTCAACATCTACCTCAATTTTAATGGGAGAAGACTCCTAAAATTCAAAAGGATCATGTGTTGGTGTGGAATCATCATGAAGAGGAAGATTTGTTACTTGCTCAACTTCTTCCAATTCTTTATCATTCACCATATGCTTTGGAGGTTGCGCACCCTCCTTGACATTGCTTTCAAGCTCAATGGAAGAAGGCTCAATAGGATCTTCGAGGTGATTTGTTAGTGAGGACAAGAACTTATCAATAATTGAGTCCAATTCTTAATCAACCTCTCTTAATTCCTTAACCACTCCTTCCGACTCAATTATCTCAACTTCCTCATCTTGTTGCAATTCTTGCTTCAACTCCTCTTCTTCACCTTGAAGCACCAAATTCATTCCCTTACTATGCTCTTTGGTTGATCCTCCACATTCGTCAATGGGAGTGTCTTGAATACATGAGCTTAGGTGGGAGGCTATGCGGTTAGCGGCTTCAGTCATGGCAGCAACCATGATTTCTAGCTTCTTTATCTCCTTTTGCTGTTCTTTTTTCCTTTGGATATAAGAGCTAATATCTCTTTCTTGTTCTTGCAAGAAGGTATAAAGAGCTTCATCCATTGAAGGAGGTGGTGGGAGAGAGGGTTCATTATTTGGGAGAAAGGGTTCATAGTTGAAAGGTGGTGCATTTTGGTAAGGGTATGGAGGTGATGTATATGGGATTGATGGTTATTGAGAATATTGATGTTAGAATGGTGGTGGCTGAAGAACTGAAGATTGATAGTTTAGAGGTTATAGTAAACTCTCATTGTAAGTATAGTTACTAAACCAAACAATCAACCTTTCTTACAAAAGTTTTGGTTGTCACAAGTAACAAATCCCTTTTTAAATTGATAACCGAGTATTAAACCTCGGGTCGTCTTCTCAAGGAATTGCAGGGAAGTATGTTTTTATTATTGGTTATGAGTTTGTAAATTGGGGTTTTGGAAGTAAGGTGGGAATATGTTATATGACAAGCAAAATAAAATAATAATAATAAAAATAAACTCTTGGCATGGTATGAGAAATTGGAAGTCTAGACTTAGTTATCCTTATCAATAATAATGAAAGTTGAATCTTAATTCCACTTAGTTAACCTTTACTAAAGCAGAGGAAGGTCAAGTGACTAATTAGTTTGATCTTCAAATCCGAATTAATTCCTAAGAAAAGATTGGGATTATTGAAGTTCAATTCAATTAGAGGAGATAACAATTATCAATTATGCTGTTGAGTTGGATAAATTCCTGAGTTACTGATTTCTTAACCAAAACTAAAAGGAAAGGAAATTAAAGCTATTGGAATACCTCAAATAATATTAAATAAAATGTGCAAATCTTAACATGAAAAGTTCATAAGCCAATTGGGCAACATAAATCATATACAAGTAAAAGCATTAGAGTCAATAAAAATAGAAGCGAAATTAAATAGAAAGGAACATTGAACCTGGGATCGAGAGTTACTCTTAAAAACTAAGAGAAGTCCTAAATCCTAATCCTAAGAGAGAGAGAGGAGAGAACCTCTCTCTCTAAAACTACATCTAAAACATGAAAAGTGAATTATTAGAGCCTCCCTATGAATGGATGCATTCTCCACTTTATAGCCTCTAATCTGTGTTTTCTGGGCCGCAAACTGGGTCGAAAACAGCCCGGAAATCGCTGGAGAAGAATTCAAACACGCTGATTTCCGTCACTGCGACGCGGCCGCATGGAGCACGCGGTCGCATTGCGTAGCGTCAGAGAAACTATGGCATATTATATATCAAATCGAAGCCCCGGACGTTAGCTTTTCAACGCAACTAAAACCGCGTCATTTGGATCTCTGTAGCTAAAGTTATAGCCGTTTGAGTGCAAAGAGGTCAGGCTGGACAGCTTAGCAATTTCTCCAACTTCTTGTATTCCTTCCACTTTTGCATGCTTCTTTTCCATCCTCCAAGCCATTCCTGCCCTATAATCTCTGAAAGCACTTAACACACATATCAAGGCATCTAATGGTAATAAGAGAGGATTAATAATAAGCAATTATAAGATCAAAGAAGCATGTTTTCAATCATTGCACAAAATCAGGAAGGAAATATAAAACCATGCAAATATTATGAATAAGTGGGTAAAGAGTTGATAAAATTCACTCAATTGAGCACAAGATAAACCATAAAATAGTGGTTTATCAGTGGCTCTAAGTATGACTCATATGGTTGTTGGTATGATGGATATGGGTTAGGATCATATGGAGGTGAATGGTGGTATGAGGCTCGTGAGTGAGGTTGTTGAGGGCTATGTTGAGGGAAAGAATTATATGCATGTGGTGGTTGTGGTTGACAACCACAATGAGGGTCACCACATCCATTAGATTGGTAAGCGTTAGGAGTTGGATTGTACCCATAAGAAACTGGAGGAGGTTGTTGCCAAGAAGGTTGTCTATATACTTGAGGCTCCTCCCATCTTTGATTTCCAAATCCTTAATGCAAACCTCCATTAAAGCTTCTATTTCCATTTTCTACAACATAGTTTGAACCAAACTCATAGCCAAAGTGATGAGAATTCATAGTAAAAAGGAAAAACAAAAACAAAACTATTAAGAGATAAAGAAACAAGAACCTAACTAGTGACTCAAACAAGCAAACAAACAAAGAGCAAACCTATTCACACTATCAATTAACCAATAACAAGCACACATTGCAATTTCCCGGCAACAGCGCTAAAAACTTGAAAAAAGGTTATCGTCGGTTAGAAATTTTACACAAATAATCTCGTTGAAGTATAGTTCCCAACCAACAAACAACCTTCTATCAAAGTTTAATTTTGTTTGTCACAAGTGCAAACCAATAAAAATATCGAGAGTATTAGATCTCAGGTCATCTCTCAAAGGAATTGCAGTGAGGTATGCATATTATTGGTTATGAGGTCCAAGGGGTGGTTTGCATACAATAAGACTAGAAATTAAATGACAAGAAAATAAATCAAACAATTAAAGATAACAAATACTAAAAAGAGGCATTTATGGCAAGGATTGAGAATTAAGGCTTTCTATCCTAGTCATTAATCATAATACAATAATTAACAAGAGCAAATCCTATTTCGTTATCTCTAACATCAGGAGAAAGTCAAATAAGCCTAGTTAATCCCAATCCATAAGTAAGGTTAATGGATACAAGACTAACTAATCACTCTAGATCACCAATGTAAATTGGGTATTCATAACTCAAGATTGCCTAATTTCTCTTTCCAAGCCAAGAATGCACAAAATCTACCCTAAAGTCCAACCAAGTATTTTGTCAAACACTTGGAAGGCATAAAAGAAAAACATGGTAAAATTACAAGAAATATAAAATCTACTACTACCCAATGCAAGAAATCAACAATGACAATTCAATTAAACATCAAAAGAACATAAAACATGAAATTGCATTAAATGAAAAGGAAAATTAACAAGAGTGTTCATAAACTAAAAGAGGCATAAAAGAGAAATTAACAAGAGAAACTAAGAAGATTAAAGCAAATCAACAAGGAAAAGTAAAGGAAACTAAATCAAAACAAGTAATTAAACCTAAATCTAAGAGAACACTAAACTAAAAACCCTAATTTCTAGAGAGAAGAGGGAGCTTCTCTCTCTAGAACTAACCTAAAGCATATTTCCTATACTATCTAATTGCTCTCCCCCTTTCTCCTTCTTGAATTCTGCATCAAATAGTCTCAGAAATGAGTTGGATTTGGGCCTCAGTGAGCTCAGAAATCGCCCCCCAACGTGTTGCCTTTAATGAGGTCACGTGCCGCTTGTCACGCGTACACATGGGTCACGCGTACGCATCATCTGGCAACTTTCCTTATAACGCGTACGCATCAGTCATGCGTACGTGTCGCCTTGAATCTTCCAAATCTTTATTTTCCATGAATTCTCCATCTTGCATGCTTTCCTCTTCACTTTCTTGATCCATTCCTTGCCTCTTAACTCTGAAATCACTAACAAACACATCAAGGCATCGAGTAGAATCAAAAGTGAATTAAATTTAACTAATTAAAGGCCTAAAAAGCATGTTTTTAACCATCAAGCACAATTAGGAGAAATTCATGAAACCATGCTATTTTATTGAATAAATGTGGGATAAGTTGATAAAATTCCCTAAATTCAACACAAGATAAACCACAAAATTGGGGTTTATCAGTACACATGACACATGCGTACGCATGACACACGCGTACGCGTGAGAGGGAAGTATGCCAGGCGACGCGTACGCGTGACAAGCATTACGAGAGCCACGTCAGACTTTTCCGTTGGGTCTGACGGAGGCATTTGGACAGAGGGACTGATCCGTCCAACTTTTAAGGACGTCAGGGACTTAAAAGTATTTTTCAATGGTCAAGGACAAAAATGTCTGCGGAAAAAAAGGTCAGGGACCTATTTGTCCTTTACTCTAAATTTTAATAGAACGTACTTAATCTAACATGTAAGACTTAAATTAAATTAAATTCTAACTAAACTTCTAGTGCCTAGTTAATCTATCACTTCAGACTTAAATTTAATTAACTTCTAACTAAACTTCTAACCTAGTTAAACCAACATTTAGTATGCAAATAAGATATCTGTGAACCATTTTTGCATTTAGGACATTCATGTAAAATTGAATCTCATTTAGTTTGTTTATGTGATTTGTCCTAATGTAATTAAGATTAAAATTTATAAAATAAATTTATTTAGAATAAAAGTAATATGATTAAGAGTAATTTATTTAGATGTGATTAAATAAATAACTAAATAATTATCTACCGTAAAAATTTGATATTATGATAAGGATGCCCAGTGATAATGTATGTATAGTATATAAAAACAATAGAACTAACACAAGGAATGGTATTTGGTGTATGAGGTCAAAAGTAATTACAAGAAAGAAAAGGAAAGAAAAACCAAGGGAGAGGCCCACAAGCAGTATTAGACTCCCAACTCACCTGGCAAATGCAAAGTGTCAATGAGGAGGAGAAAAGAAAATTGAATAATTCAGAGAGGGGAGAATTAGCAGAGAGAGAATGAGCTCACAATTCATACACACTTTTTTCTGATCATTTCTTCTCCTTAACTACCTTTCACTTTCGTCATCCTTTTGCTTTCCGCGTGAATGGTTTGTTATGGTCTTGCTATTCATACCTTCTTCCACGTGGCTTATTCTTTTATTGGCCTCCCTTCTTGCATTTGTATCATTACCCCTGTCCTGAAAAACAACCTTGTCCTCAAGGTTGAATTGAGGGTATTGAATCTTCATGTCTTCATAGGACTCCCAAGTGGCTTCTTCATCAGTAAGTTGAAGCCATTTGACCAATACTTCCTCATGCCAACGACCATCTTTTTTAACCATTCGGTGACCCAATACTAGGTGGGGGTACAGTTTGCAACCCTGGGCATCAAGGAGTAATGGGGCTGGTATATTGACTGGAGTAGGGTTACCTACGAACCTCTTTAGCAAAGACACATGAAACACAGGGTGGATGCGAGCCCCGGGTGGCAGTTCTAGTTTATAGGCAACTTTACCAATTCGCTGCAGTATGGGAAAAGGGCCAAAATAATTCATGGATAACTTGTGATGTTTGCGTACAGCCAAAGAGTGTTGTCTATAAGGTTGCAATTTGACATAAACAAAGTCACCAATGTTGAACTTAATATCACGTCGCTTGGTATCGGCTGTAGCCTTCATCCTAGCTTGTGCTCGCTGTAAATTACGCTTCAAAGCTTCCAACACAGTATCACGCTGTTGTAATTGTTCTTGAACTGCAGGTGTGTCTGAAGCTTGTGGGTTGTAACGTATAATTGGGGCTGGATCTTTTCCAAAGACAGCTTTGTAGGGCAACATACCAATAGCTGAATGGTATGATGTATTATAACTGAAGGCAGCCCAAGGAAGCAACTTTGGCCAGTCGCGAGGATTTTCTTGTATATAACAACGTAAATACATTTCAATTCCCCGATTGAGCACCTCGGTCTGCCCATCCGATTCGGGGTGATACGCCGAGCTTCGAGCGAGGGTGATGCCGTGGCCTTGACAGCATTGCTCCCAAAATCTGCTAGTAAAAATTCGATCACAATCTGAAATGATTGACTGGGGAACCCCATGAACGCTCACCACATGTTTCAAAAATGCCTCGGCAACTTTAGGTGCTGTATAGTTCGCAGGCAAAGGAATAAAGTGCGCAAACTTGGAGAGTCGATCAACCACAACAAGAATCACCGATAGTCCTTGTACCACCGGTAAGCCAGTGATAAGTCCATAGATATATCTTGCCATAAGTGTCAGGGCATGGGTAAAGGTTGTAAGAGGCCTGCAGGTGGTAAAGTGGAGTACTTAGCTTGCTGACATGTAGGACAGGCTCGGACATACTCCTTCACAGTTTTGGCCATATCCTTCCAAAAAAACTGTGCTGAGATGCGGGTCAAAGTCTTCTGGTAGCCGCCGTGACCTCCCATCAGTGAGTCGTGAAATTCATAGAGTAAGGTCTTCACTAAAGAAGACATGTGGGGAACCACGATTCTGTTCCTGCGATACCACAAACCCTGACATTGCTGCCACCTTCCCGAAGTTAATTTCAACTCTGAAAACTCAGATCTGGGGTCATAATCCTTCGATTCATCTTGCAACTGAGGCACCAAAGAACAATGCAGCACTGAGAGACATGAATGATCTAGATAGACTATCCGCTCCTTGATTTTCGGAACCTCTCTTATACTCGATTGTGAAATCGTAGCCAAGTAATTTTGCCAACCAAAATTGTTGCTCAGGAGTTTGTATAGTATGATTCTGCAGCTCTTTTAAACTCTTGTGATCAGTTCTGATAACAAATCTATGCCCCAAGAGATAGTGTCGAAACTTCGCAACTGCTGAAATAATGGCCAACATTTCTCTAGCATACACCGATTGTTTCTGGGCTGTCATGGATAATTTCTTGGAAAAATATGCTATAGGGTGTCCCTCTTGACTCAAAATGGCACCGATCCCCGATCCAGAAGCATCGGTCTCAAGAACAAAAGGCTTGGAGAAATTTGGCAAGGCTAAAACTGGCGCCGACGACAGAGCTCGCTTCAAGTTCACAAACGCGGCATCAGCTGTAGCAGACCACGCAAAGTTATCTTTGCGCAATAAGTCGGTAAGAGGCGCAGCAATTAAAGCAAAGTTATAGATAAATTTGCGATAATAACTAGCCAAGCCTAAGAAGGCTCGTAACTGCTTTACCGACGTAGGAGGTAACCATTGCTTGATCGCTTCTACTTTTGAGGCATCCACCCTCACCCCTTCTTTGGAAACTACATGGCCCAAATAATCAACCTCTGTCCTACCAAAAGAACACTTAGATAATTTAGCAAATAAAGCATTCTCTTTGAGGATAGTTAAAACCTGCACTAAATGTTCAATATGTGAATTCCAATCAGGACTATATACCAATATGTTGTCAAAAAAGACAAGGACAAACTTTCTTAATACAGGTGCAAAAACTGAATTCATGAGGCTTTGGAAAGTTGCCGGTGCGTTTGTAAGGCCGAAGGGCATGACATGCCATTCGTACAAGCCTTGGTGTGTTCAAAACGCTGTCTTGAAACAGTCTTCAGGCCTCACTTGGATTTGGTGATACCCCGACCTGAGATCCAACTTGGAAAAATATTGTGCATCAAAGAGTTCATCCAAGAGTTCATCAACTGTCGGCATTGGGAAGGAATCTTTGATTGTGACTGCATTAAGAGCCCTATAATCCGTGCAGAATCTCCATGAGCCATCTTTCTTTTTCACCAAAAGCACAGGGGATGAAAACGGGCTTGAGCTAGGTCGAATGATGCCTGCAGTTAACATGTCAGCCACAATGCGCTCAATCTCAGTCTTTTGGCTATGAGCATAACAATACGGCTTCACTTTCACAGGGGCTGTGCCTGGACGTAAAGGAATAGCATGATCCTGCATTCGTGTCGGGTGTAAGCCTTGAGGCACCTGAAAAACTGAACTGTATTGGCACAACAACATTGCCAACTCAAGAGGGGTATTGCTTGGTATGTCCAGAGATTGAGGAGATGCAGCTTCTGGCCCTTGTAATTGAATAGTATACTACAATTTTTTTAGTGGCACACAACCGTTTCAAGTGATTGAATTGAGCTTGGGTTGGCTGGTTATTCAATTCCCCATGTAAGGTAATGAGTCGGTTATTGTCCAAGAAGGTAATGAATTTCTTTCGATAATTGACCAAGTGTATGTTAAGTGTCTCTAACCATATATCACCTAGTACCAATTCTTCACTAGCTATTGGGAGTAAAAAAGTTGTGATAAACAGTGTATGATCGTGCACCGTAACTGGCACCGCACGCACTTCACTGTCACACTGTAATAATGCACCATTGCCGACTTCTACCTTGAACGGGGGCGCGACATACATCGGCAACGATAACCGCTTCGCCAAGGCTGGGTGGAGGAAATTGTCCGAGCTATCCCCATCCATTAAAATACGTATCTGGTGACCATTGACTACCCCGGTAAAGCGAATGGAGCGTCGATTTGGTACACCAGTCAAAGCATTATAAGATAAATGCAATGATTCCTCCACGGTTGGTTCCACGCTGATTTCGGTCTGCACGGGTTCTGACGCATGTGTCGCAGCTTGCGACTCCTCTGGGACTTCCTCCAAGGTCTGGATTAGAAAATAGTGTTTTGAACTGCACTTATGGGCTGGGGTGTATCGCTCATCACAAGTGAAATAGAGGCCTCTATCCCTCCGGAATTGGATCTCAGTAGGTGAAAGTTTGCGCAATGTGTTTGAAACTGGTGGTGTGGGCAGTAACGGTGGTGGATGGGAAATGTTAGGAGGTGAAGGTAAAGCGGGTACAGTCCTTTGTTGTGTATGATTAGGAGTACGTGGGTGGGACGGTAACTACGGTCGAAGAGACAAACGCCCAGTTTGGGTCGGTGGGAAGAATTTATCCTCAAACAACTTCGCCAATGAAACGGCTTGCATCAAAGAGGCCGGAGATCGAGATTTAACCTCTCGCTTCAGGTCCGGATGTAACCCACCAACAAAACAATCCAGCATTAAAGCATCATCCATCCCATAAACCCTTGTAGCTAACTCATTAAACGCATCAAAATAAAGTTTCACCAAAGCAGTTTGTTTGAGCTTCAACAATTCTTCACGTGGATTCTCAAATAAAGAAGGTCCAAAATGCATTTGCATAGTAGTGGATAATTCAAGCCAGGATGTTACCGGGTTGAGTTTTTCCCAAATTTGGAACCAGGCAAGGGCTCACGCCTCCAAATTGACTGCAACAAGATCCATCATCTGATCCTCCGGGGTCTCGTATATGCGGAAGAATCGGTCCACGCGGTAAATCCATTGTGTGACATCTTCAGACCCTGAAAACTTGGGAAAATCTAACTTCAATTGACGTTGGGGGGCAAAAAATTGTCGCGATGACGGTTCATGATGTCCTTCCCATTGATGCTGGAGTGAAGTTAACGACTGGGTTATAGTCGCGAGCTATTCCTGTTGGCCATCAAATTGCTCTGTCAACTTGAGAATTGCAGCTTGCATTGTTTGCATCCGAGTGCTGTCTCCCATGGCAGCTCAATGAAAGCACCAATGATATGGATGCCCAGTAATAATGTATGTATAGTATATAAAAACAATAGAACTAACACAAGGAATGGTATCTGGTGTATGAGGTCAAAAGTAATTACAAGAAAGAAAAGGAAAGAAAAACCAAGGGAGAGGCCCACAAGTAGTATTAGACTCCCAGCTCACCTGGCAAAAGCAAAGTGTCAATGAGGAGGAGAAAAGAAAATTGAAGAATTCAGAGAGGGGAGAATTAGCAGAGAGAGAATGAGCTCACAATTCATACACACTTTTCTCTGATCATTTCTTCTCCTTAACTACCTTTCACTTTCGTCATCCTTTTGCTTTCCGCGTGAATGGTTTGTTATGGTCTTGCTATTCATACCTTCTTCCACGTGGCTTGTTCTTTTATTGGCCTCCCTTCTTGCATTTGTATCATATTATTGAAGGACAGTTAAAAATAAAAATTCATTTAAATTAACCATTAAAAAATTTGGGTATATCAGAAATAAAAATGTATAATTTATACTTTAATATACATGTATCATGCTCTTTTTTTTCGAAAGTTTATCTACTAGTTATCCTACAAGCATTTCGTAATGAGTAAAAATTTTGAATTCGTAATGTAATTTATTTCGTTAAAATTTAATTTTATTTTACTTAATTTGGTAATTCTTTTATGAGTAATTTATCATTTTTATTCCCAATATTTTCATCTTATTTAAGTTCTTATCGTCTCAATGTTGTCCTACTGTCAACTCTGTTAATAGATTACTAACGACAAGACAATATTGACATAAATTTGAAATGTTAGGTACTTAAATAGAACAATTTAAATGTTAGGACAACTTTAAGACTTACTCCAAACGTTGGAGATAAAAATGATATTTTACTCAAAAAAAAAAATTTTAAAAAATACTATATCAAAAATCTGTTTATGACAGATAAATCTTGACTAATTTGATGTCAAAATGACATTATTTTGTTTGAGTAAATAGAGATAAATAGGTCATTGACCAATTTGGTTTAGAGACAAATAGGTTTCGAACCAATTTGATAGTAAAAATATGGTACTTCACATGTCAGCTAAGCAATTTTTTGCTATGAGTTAACGGCAAAGATGACAAAAGGATCGTATTATCTTATTATGTTAAGGAAAATATTTCAAATTGAACTATTTTTAGGGGTATTTTGTCCTTTAAAGTAATGATTAGGGATTGGATTGGGTGTTCACTCTATGTATTTTGATTAATGATTTTTAAAAATATTTTAATTAATTATTCCATGCTACAGGAAGTACATAGGCTTTAATATCATATGTCAAGAGGTTGTTTGTCATTCGACTACCTTTCAACTGTCATGATACCACTTATTCCAAAAGTTTAAGCTAATATGAGAAGTGATGAGCGAATATTTTATACGCTTTTTGGCATCACCTTCATATAGTTTTTAGTAGTTTTTATTTAGTTTTTATTAATTTTTTATAGGTTTTAGTGTTAAATTCACATTTTTGGATTCTACTATGAGTTTTTGTGTTTTTGTACAATTTCAGGTATTTTCTGGCTGAAATTGAGGAGCTGGAGCAAAAGTCTGATTCAGAGACAGAGAAAGCATTGCAGATGTTGTGATAATTTCAGGTATTTTCTGGCTGAAATTG
Organism: Arachis ipaensis; assembly: GCF_000816755.2. Taxonomy (NCBI): domain Eukaryota; kingdom Viridiplantae; phylum Streptophyta; class Magnoliopsida; order Fabales; family Fabaceae; genus Arachis; species Arachis ipaensis. Next base: position 41,544,541 of record NC_029787.2, on the reverse strand, counting down.
AGGAGCTAGAGCAAAAGCCTGATTCAAAGACAGAGAAAGTACAACAGATGCTATCTGGATCTGACCTGCCTGCACTCAGAAGAGCTTTTTTGGAGCTACAGAAGTCCAAATGGAGCGATTTCAACGGCTATGGAAATCTGACTTCCAGAGCTTTTCAGTAATATATAATAGTCCATTGATGCATGGCAGAAGTTAACCAATTTAGAGATTCCAATTAAGAGGACAAAGTTGTACGTATAGCTCTTAACCGGTTAAGATCTGACTCACCAATTTGAAAGGGGTTGTCACTAATTTTAGAAATAAAATATTGGGAGTATGAGTCCCAGGTCGTCTCCCAACGAGTTGCAGGAAAGA
>NC_029787.2:41529191-41544174 GCF_000816755.2 Arachis ipaensis | reverse complement strand
TAAAATTATTTGTAATTAAAACAATTAAAATTAACTAAGAAATAGTTATTGATACTCTGAATAAAGGGCCTTGACTGGGGAATAATTAAATGGAATTTCTATCCTTGTTGGAATCTTCTCAAGTGTAGTGTAGTGTAAAAAGGTTGTTGTTCTCACTCGGTTACCCCTTATTAAATAAGGAAAAGTATGGTGATTAAATTAACTCTCACCCTCAATTCCTAGTCCTCTCCCTTAGGGAGGTCTAGTGTTAGTAGGTATGGAATTAGCTAACAACGTCCAATTCAACCAAGCACTTGAGCATTCCAACTCAAGTATCTCCTTTTAATCAACCCCATGTCAAGTAGAAATTTTACTCCATTGACATGAAAGAAATAATCATTAAAATATGAGAAGACATAATTAAATAAAATAAAATAGAGAATTAAAATTAATTAAAACAAAAATAACTTCATATATTAATAAATTCAAAACGCAACATAATTATCTGAACAGAGTCAATGAGTAATTAATTAAAAATAAGGGAGTAAAGAAACAAACTAAAGTAATGTCTTCGACGGAGGTAATGGCTCTTCAACATCCACAATCCAAAGCAAAAGCATAAACTATCAATGTAACACTAATTTAGATTTAGATCTAAAACTAAGAGTAATCCTAATGTGTAGAATCTGAATGTGTGTGGATGCGTCCTTGAGTTTTTGCATGTTCCCTAGGTTTAGTCTGTGTTTCTGGGCCAAAACTGGGTCAAAATGCGGCCCAAAATCGCCCCAGCGAATTCTGTTATTTCTGCAGATCGCGCAGGTCACGCGTACGCGTCATCTACGCGTTTGTGTCATTCAGCGTTTTTCCTTGCCACGCGTTCGCGTCATTCGTGCAAACTCTGATAAACCATTATTTTATTATTTATATTGTGTTTAATTGTGTGGTTTTATCAAATCTTTACCCACTTATTCATATGATTAGCATGTATTTACAATTCCTTCCCAAAATCACTCCATGGTTGAAAACTTGCTTCCTAGAGACCTTTAATTATGTATTTTAATTCTCCTTTATCCCATTCAATGCCGTGATCCGTGTGTTAAGTGTTTCAGCCTTCATAGGGCATGAATGACTTGGAAATTGGAGAGGAGGCTTGCGAAAATGGAAGGAACACAAGAAACTAAGGAGATGACCAGCGAGCAATGACACGAGCGCATGGCCCACGCGAACGCGTGAAATGGAGAATTCGCAGTGACGTGAACGCGTGCTTGACGTAAACGCGTGGATTGAAGTCTGCACGAATGACGCGAACACGTGGATGATGCGAACGCGTGACAAGGAAAATCGCTGAATGACGCGAACGCGTGGACGACGCTTACGCGTGACCTGCGCGATCTGCAAAAATAACAGAGTACGCTGGGGAGATTTCGGGCTGCTTTTTGACCTAGTTTTCGGCCCAAAAACACAGACAAAAACCTAGGGAACATGCAGAAACTCAAGACGCATTCACAGACATTGAGATTCATCACATTAGGATTACTTCAGTTTTAGATCTGAGTTTTTAGATTAGCATTACATGGATAGTTTATGCACTATAACAAATAAGGGTTTTCGCAACGGTCAAAAATCGTTGCCGTAGATTGAAAAACCGTTCCCAAAACTTTAGGCAATGCTTTGGCAACAGTTTTTGACCTGTGGTATATGCGGCCGTTACCAATGCTTAAAGGCAACGGTTTTTTACCTAAGGCAACGGTAACAAAAAAACCGTTGCCAAAGTTACTGGTATAGACAACGGTTTTGATAGAAAATTTTAAACAACGGTTTCGAACCGTTACTTGATAAAGAACAGTTTTAAACCGTTCTCTTTCATGATCCAACGGTTTAAAACCATAACTGAATAGGCAACGGTTTTAAACTGTTGTAGTTTTATTATTCACAAAGGCAACGGTTTTAAAGCGTTACCGTTAGTGTCGTTTTTTGACAACGGTTTTAATACCATTGCCATTTAATAGTCGTCTAAGACAACGGTTTTAAAGCGTTACCATTAGTTTCATTTTTTGGCAACGGTTTTTTAAAATCATTCCTTTTGTGACTTTTGACAACGATTTTTTGTAGTTATATATTTTTTTATTTACAATAATTTTCTCATATTGCATTAAAATTAATATTCCAACTATTTTTTTAATTTAGTGTCAATAAATAACCTTAACTATTTGAATCAAATTACTAAAGAAAACTAATTGAATATTTACCATCAAATTTGATTTTTAAAGTATTCTATAAGATTCATACATATTTGTGAATCTTTTAGAAGTCAAATAAACTAAGATACTATCAAATAAACTAAGATACTTTAAAATTACATAATAAGAGTCTAAGTCATAACCATATCTAATCATAAAGAAAAGAGATTGATATATTACAATAGCAAATAGATTCCTCATCATCTTCACAAATTGGTGATTTTTACTCTCTAATATTTGATCTTCACAATTTGTGTGATTAAGTTCTTTTTCTACTTCATAATATTTTTCCTGTGAACAAAAAAATTAGCAAATTAAATATAATGTTAAGCCTAATGCTAATAATTGAAGGAATGGAAGTTTGATTTAGGCTTACCAATAGCAGTAGTTATGTTGGATGTGATTAGGATTATCACATTTGGAGATGATATTAACTTGTCAATCTGAGTTAGTAATGCATTTACAACCTGAAATATTCATATTTTAGGATTACTAACACACTACGCAAATACCCAAGAAAATCCAACATCTCTCGGTTGCATTTTTTAAATGATATTTAACATTCTCACACACTATCTAAGAGAACGGTTTTAAGGCGTTGCAAAATTTGGCGTTGCTAAAGCCCATATTTATTGTAGTGATGCTTTTGCTTTTGGATTGTGGATGTTGAAGAGCCATTACCTCCGTTGAAGACATTACTTTAGTTTATTTCCTTATTCCCTTATTTTTAATTAGTTACTTATTGACTCTGTTCAGATAATTATGTTGCGTTTTGAATTTATTAATATATAGAGTTATTTTTATTTTAATTAATTTTAATTCTCTATTTTATTTTAATTAATTATGTCTTCTCATATTTTTATGATTATTAATTTCATGTCAATGGAGTAGAATTTCTACTTGACATGGGGTTGATTAAGAGGCGATACTTGAGTTGGAATGCTCAAGTGCTTGGTTAAACTGGACATTGTTAGCTAATTCCATACCTACTAATACTAGACCTCCCCAAGGGAGAGGGCTAGGATCTGAGGGTAAGAGTTAGTTCAATCACCATACTTTCCCTTATTTAGTAAGGGGTAATCGAGTGAGACAACAACTTTTTTTTTTACACTACACTTGAGAAGATCCCAACAAGGATAGAAGTTCCACTTAATTATTCCCCCAGTCAAGGCCTTTTATTCAGAGTATCAATAACTACTCTTAGTTTAATTTTATTGTTTTTAATTTTTAAGCATTTTAATTACTCATTATCAAACTCAATTTTTCTGAAAACCCCTAGTTAATAAAATAGCACTCTTTTCTATAACTCGTTGGGAGACGACCTAGAACTCATACTCCCAGTATTTTATTTCTAAAATTTGTGACAACTCTTTTAAATTGGTGAGGCAGATCTTAGCCGGTTAAGAGCTATACGTGCAACGCTGTCTCTTAATTGAAATCTCTAAATTGGTTAACTTCTGCCACGCATCAGACTCCAATCCACGCGTTTACGTCAGGCACGCGTCCGCGTCGTTGTGAATTCTCCAATTCGCGCGTTCGCGTGGGCCATGCGCTCGCCTCATTGCTCGCTGGTCATTTCCTTAATTTCTTGTGTTCCTTCCATTTTTGCAAGCCTCCTCTCCAATTTTCAAGTCATTCGTGCCCTACGAAGCCTGAAACACTTAACACACGGATCACGGCATCGAATGGGATAAAGGAGAATTAAAATACATAATTAAAAGTCTCTAGGAAGCAAGTTTTCAACCATGGAGTGATTTTGGGAAGGAATTGTAAATACATGCTTAAATGCAACTATGTGCTTCTTGTCTACTTGGTTAAAAGTAAATAAGCTCTTCAAGAAAAATATAAATTAGATTTCACTAACTCAATTCATATAGTAAATACAGGTAACATTGTAAGAAGACAGCTCATGAAAGTAGGGAACAAAGAACTAAGCACTGAACTCTCACTGATGGTGTATGTGCACTCTATTCTCTCAAGTGTATAGGGTAATTACTCTACTCTTCTCTAGTCATGCTTTCTAAAATTTGTTCTTCACCTAACCAATCAACAATATTTAACATACCAATGCAAACATCATGAGGTCTTTTTAAGGTTGTAATGGGGCTAAGGTAAGGGTAAGGGTATATATACATATGTGGCTGAGTGAGCTATAAATTGAATCTTTAATTAACCTAAACTCTCACCTAACATACATATACTCTATATAACTCTAGAATCATGCCTAGCTACCCAAAAAAATGTCCACTTTGCATTACATACTCATGCATTAACTTTCTTTATTTTCATCACATATGCATTGATCTTGGAGCTTAACTTAACTTAGAATTGGGGTAATTTTGTCCCACTACAACATTTTTGATCTATTGCAACATGTAAGGTAAGCAACACTTAAAAAGTGTTGTTTAAAATGATCAAAAACAATGCTTAATATTTGTTGCAATTAAATATTGCTATCGCAACACTTTTTTAACTAACACTACATAAGTGTTCCTTTTGATTAGATAGAGAACATGTGAAAGGCGTTGCTTCAGCGAAATACACATGCAACGCTTACCATGTACATAAATTACACTTTTTTAGAATTGCTTTAAAATTTTTAATAAGCTTATCATTATAAGTGTTGTCTAAAATATATAAGTATTTTTTTTTGTTAAAATTTCAATTTTTTCGCTAAATATATCAATAGAAAACCAAATGATTGAAATACAGAAACTTTTATTCATTCATCATCTTCACATTCAATTCCGAACAAAATGTTGAAACAAAATGCTACTGGTAACCCTAACCCCTAAATCAATTCAATTCGCGATTCCTTCTCTACTCGCGGAGAAGTGCCCTCTCTCTGTGTTCCTCCCTAGTCGCAGTTTGTCGTATTTGTCCCTACTGGCCTTGTTGTGCTCTCTTCATGTTCCTCTCTACTCGCGGTTCGTCATGCTAGTCAGGTTCTTCTATTCGCCTTGTTTTGCTCGCGTTCCTGCTCTCGCCTTGTTAGCTTGCATCAATTCAGGTAGTATATTTTTTAGTTGAGTTTTTCTTTTTCTGCTAAGCTATTTTTTCATTCATTTCTGTTTTCAACACAGTTTACCTCGTGTTCTTCTCTTTATCGAAACACAAACACAAAATCCCTAACCCCAACACACAATCCCTAAACACAATCTCAAATTCGATTATGGCAATGGAGACATTGACGTGCGTTTCTCTCTGCTCGTTCATCATTGTTCGCGGTTTGCCCTAATCTGCTTGTGTTCATCATTTTGCTCGTGTTCTTCTTTAGTTTTGAGCTTCGATCATCACTGTTCGTTGTCTTTATCTCTAAACTCTTCGAGTTTACTGGCATTTGTTCATCACTGCTGGTCACTGTTCCGCAGGTACCTATGATTCTGCCTCTTTCTTTTTCTTTTTCTTTTTCACGCTTTAAATCCTAATTTTAATAATGTTGATGTTACTATTATAGCTTTTTGGTGATATTTCATCGCCATCGCCATGCTCGATTATCAGTGCTCGCGTTTCTGCTCGCGCTTTGAGCTTCTCTATTTTGAGATTCTCATGTTCGATCATTATTGCTCACCCTTCATCTCCGATTTCTTCTAATTTGTCGGCGTTCTTCTGCTAGTATTCACCATTGCTAGTCACTATTCTGCAGGTATTGATGATTCTGCCTCTGTTTTTCTTTTCTATTTTAGCACTTTTTTGGTTTTGAATCCTAATTTTTGGTTATATGAAACTTGTGCACGTTAGTTTTGAGGTAGCTACTTTCATGGTGTGTAGCTACAAATTAAAAGTAATTGGTTCTACTCTCACTGTGTTTATTTGGATTGAAATCTCTCTGTAGAATTTAATATTGAACGTTATTGTGTAAATTTAAGGGTTTGGTCAGATTTTATGATTATGAAATGTGGAGTTGTGAACTTTAACTTCAGCATTTTAGTATTCTTTCTTATTTGGTAAATTGAACTTTTACTCTTGGTTGACTTGCAATGTTCCCTTAGCAATTGTTGTATGAGTTCTATTATATAAACTTGTTTATTGGATCATAATGATATAACTGCATATTTTATAGCCTAATTCTATATGTATTTATAGTTATCATCCTGAAATTAAAGTAATTTTGGTTTAGCTAGCTAGGTCCGCTGATAAATACTTTATGATATGAATTGATAGCTTATTTAATTATTATCCTTTTAGATACTTCATGTTCTAAGACCATATAACAAACACAAATTGGATTACAAGTCTCATAAATGTTTATTTCTCTGCCGTTGTTGTTGCCTTTTTGCCTCCTAACTACTGCTATGTGTTTGTCGCCATCTTTGCCTCTGTGCTTGTTGCTATAGTCCTCCAGGTAGGCTATCGTTCCTCAATTTGTTAATTTATGTCCTGAGTTTGTCACCACTCCCTGTTTTAGTGTCTTTTGTCTCATATAAGATAATTAAAGTGTTCATACTATTAATTTATGCCCTGAGTTTGTCTCTATCCCCTGTGCTTGGTGTTTGGCTTTTGTTTTTCTCTTGAAGGAGATTGATAAAAAAAATATTTGTGGATCTTTGGTGAACACTAAGTGCAAATTGTGTGTATATAGCAAATTGTTGTGTCATAACCTCGTAAGATATTTCTAAGGGTTGATTCTTTCTTATATTCTTTCTCACTCATTATGCATTTAGATGTGATTATATCCACATTTGACTATGGTAGTGGCTCTATTAGTGCCTATGATACCGGTGCCTAATTAGTAATTAATAATATGAATATCTGAATTTGGTTAACACTTGGGTCAAGTCATTACAATTTGTCTTTCCTCTTTTAATGCAAACTTAATGTGCTTTATTGTATGATATTGATTTACAAACCATGGCTATAAATTCTGTGATTCTTTACAATCTTATCCACGAAACAATTTAGAATGGCATTTAGATACTTGTTTGCCTTCTTGTTGGCTTTATGCCTCTCACACCCTCCTCATTCTGTTCTTGTTGCACAAAATTTGCCATACAAAGCTGTGAATCTAGGAAATTGGTTACTTGCTGAGGGATGGATGAAACCTTCTCTCTTTGATGGAAATGCCAACAAAGATCTCTTGTTATGATTCTTTCTTTATTAGGGTCCACTTCATTTGCAAATTTAATAGAACTCATTATGATTTCAGGATGGAACTCAAGTGCAGCTAATGCCACTAAGTTCCAGAAATATCTCGCCGCAGAAAATGGAGGAGGAGCTGATCTTGTTGCCAACTGTACTTCAGCTTCAGCTTCAGGTTGGGAAACATTCAAGGTACGTTGCTATATATGAAAGAATTTCATTTAGATCCATTTTTTGATGCTTTAGGACTTTTGATTGCGTAAACCAAAACTATCCTGTGCTTTTTTGCAGCTATGGAGGGTCAGTGACACACCCTTCAATTTTAGAGTATTTAACAAGCAATTTCTTGGGATGGAAAATCAAGGTAGTGGAAGGTTCAATTGGAGACATCAATGACAGCAGATTATGTAGGCACTAATTGGGACGAGAATGGTTCCAAAGATGCTCATCGTATTTAGCTTTTTTTTCTTTTAAGTACATTTATTTTGTTAAGGGTCTTTTATTTAATTAATTTGTCATATTTTGTTAAGGGTCTTCTTGATGAATGAATATTGAAAATGATTTTCATTTTTCATCCGTTTAAAGTAGAAAAGAAAAGATTATGGATTAGGGTAGTGGCTCACCAACTTGCATTGAGAGGTGTGGCAGATTGCAAGTCGTTGAGTGACACCACCCACCTAATAACAGCATTATTGAAGCCCCACCTTCTAATAGAAGAACTCTAGATACCTTTGGCCAGAGAACTTCAATATACCGTGGCGTAACAAGGTTTCAATTTCATTATTTTGTGTTTAATTAATTTGGAAATTCCTGCCTTGTATATTCCAATATATTAATTGATGAAAGAAATAAATAAATAGACATAGATGGACTGGAAGATATAAAGCTCATCTTTGGGATAATAGCTACAGAAGGGAAGGACAATCAAGAAAAGGTATCCAAGGTGTGTGTCTACTATTTTATTTTATTTTTACATTCAATCAAGGTTTTTATGACTTTTCTCTTGTGATTTTCATGAATGCAATGCAACTTCTCTCTCCCTTCAGTGTATTTGGGTAAGAGTCTCTCTTTGATTCCTTCTTGTTATTATGTGTTTAGGGAGACTCTAGTTTATTTAATTGGTATATATATATATATATGTAGGTGGATATGATAAAGAAGATAAAGCAGCTAGAGCTTATGATTTGGCTGCATTGAAGTATTGGGGAATATATATATATATATGTATATGTAGGTGGATATGATAAAGAAGATAAAGCAGCTAGAGCTTATGATTTGGCTGCATTGAAGTATTGGGAAACATCCACTACTACCAACTTTCCTGTAATTTACTCTATGTAACTTGATGCTTCACTTCAATCAATTAATTCTATATATAATTCTGTATTTATCACTATTTTTACAGATCGGCAACTATGAGAAGGAATTGGATGAAATGAAACACATGACAAGACAAGAATTTGTAGCCGCCATAAGAAGGTTGTACTAGTGCAGTGAATATTCTTGAGTAGAATATTATTCAAACTCAGTTATTTTTTGTTCATCAATTGCAGGAAAAGTAGTAGTTTCTCGAGAGGTGCATCAATGTATCGTGGAGTTACAAGGTTTCTAATCAAGATTAATTTATCTAATCTATATTCTGTAATCATCACCAATGGAGTTTATATAATTTATTATTGTTATTATTAGGCATCACCAACATGGGAGATGGCAAGCAAGAATTGGAAGGGTCATCGGAAACAAAGATCTTTACTTAGGAACATTTAGTAAGAAATACAAATAATAGAGAAAAATGAAAGCTGAATTATAAGAAATAATGTGAATATAAGAAAAATTGTTGCATGCAGGTACGGAAGAAGAGGCTGCAGAAGCTTATGACATAGCAGCCATCAAGTTCAGAGGCCTTAAGGCCGTTACAAACTTCGACATGAGCCGTTATGTCAACAAGTTAGTGCTATTTTTACTAATACTCTATATGTGTCTCAATGCCATTATGTATGTCCATCAGAAAAAAGAACAAAACTTGAAGCTATAAACATGGACAAACACACTGCAATTTGGTTCTTGTAATCTCAACACCTTAAATTAGGCCTCCATTTCTGATTTTATCTTGTTGTATGATAACCATCTTAAAACTAGATAAATATTATTTTTGACCATTTTTAATACTCTTCTCCCTTACTTGTAGCGTGAATTGAATGAGAGAACAAAGAAGACCCATCACAAGTTGATGTGTTTGTTGCAACTCGAACTGGATGAAAAGGAAAAGAGCTTGATTCAGGAACACAAGCTGTTATTGTAAGTCATAATGAGTTGAAGTAGAACTGCTCTGATAAGTATGCTTTTATCACAATCTTGAAGTAGAACTGCCTTAAATTTGTTGCTTGGCTGCTGAGAATTATTTGATTTATTTTGATTTTGCTTTTTTCAAACATTTATATACATGGGAATGGGTTTAATGGGTTTTGGGTCCAACAAACAGCATTTTCTAAACTCATCAGAATCAACCCACTCACCTTACTCTGCTTTACAATTTAGGCCTTTGAAGTCTCTTTCGGGAAGTGAATTTTTTCCCTTATATGAAATTCTTACTTATTAAGTGTCTTTTTCTTTCCCACTTTTGATAAAACAGAAAATGTAGAGCCAAAATACTAGAAAAATGAATCCTTTATTTATTTAAATGCTAGAAAAAAGAATCCTTTGTTTGAAGGTAAAGCCAAAATGCTTGAGCTAAAATTCAAGGCCTCTAAGATAAATTTAAATTTAATAAGATCATTAATGAGAAGACTTTTAGTATGTGTTCGTTAGATCTTAGTGAACATATATATGTAGCTAGATGTGGAATTTGTTGTTAAATTGATTAAATTTTGGACTGTGGCCTCATGACATTAACTAAGCTTTCATTTTTTCCATTGATTGTGTCTCTAAATATATCTCTTTTGTTTCAACAAAATTCCATCGTCCTATACCTTGGCCACATTAGGAGTTTTTTAGACCTATTTATTGCTTTTACATCTATAGTATTTAATGTCATGAAATTTTTATTATAATTTTTCAGTTTTAATGATAAGTTGCTTATTTTTTGTTGTGTATTATTTGTAGATTTAGCATATGGGACAAGTCAAGCATGGATATAAAATATGCAAGTAGATTGACATCTTGTTGATAAATATTAATTACTATTTTGTTATGACAATTATTGTTAGACAAGAATTTTATTATTTGTTGAGAATTATTGATGAATATGTATTTAAAATACTAATTGAACTTTTTAATATCTATTTTAATTAGAATTTTATTATTAGTTATTTTGTCTCTTTTATAATTTTTTTCTATTGTGCACAAATTTATTTATTAATTAAAATAATTACACATGTATGAACAAAAAATTTTATTGTAAATTTTATTTTTTTATATTTTTGTTACAAAAGTAATTTTTATTTTTATCAAAAAGGCAACCCTTTTATTAGTTGCATATTTTGATTATTAGACAACAGTTGTATAGGTTACATATCCAAAAGAAAAGGCAATGCTTTAAAAGGTTGCATATTCAAAAGAAAAGGCAACATTTTAAAGTATTGCAAATTTAAACTTATAAGCAACACATAAAAATGTTGAATTTTATTGCAAATAGGCAACATTTTTTAGTAGTGGTCAAAATATGAGAAAAGACAACATTGCAAAAGTGTTGTCTCAAACACACCTTTGAAGTGTTGCTCTCAAAAGCGTTGCTTTTGAAACAAAAAAGTGTTGCCTTGATCTAAAGCAACGGCTGCATATGCAACGCCGCCCAAAAACGTTGCCTTAGGTCCAAAAGTGTTGTCATAGATCAAAAGCAACCTTTTGTCAGCCTTTAGGCAACACTTTTTAAATGTTGCCTCAACCTGAAAATGTTGTAGTGTCCCCTTATTTGTTTATTTATTTATTGAGTATTTTTGGTTTTTTTTATATGAAAAATAAACACAACTTATCAATACAGATGGATTTTTAATTCTTTTCTAGTTTCATATGAGTAGGTATCCAAATTCCCATTAATTTACCGTGACACATTCCCTTATTAACCCTTGTTCCCACAATTTTCCCATACTTAATTAACACACAATTTCTATCTTAAGCTAACCAAAGATTCAATTGGGATATTTAATTTTTTTCCGCTTAAGGCTGGTAATGTGGTAAAATATAGAACAAATGGGATAAAAAGGCTCAAAGTGGCTAACAAAGGTAATTTAAAGGGTAGGCTTATTTGGGATAAGTGAGCTAAAATAAAAAAATGGCCTCAATCATATGCATGCATATAACATATTAAATATTGGACATATAGGATGAAACAAAATAAGATTACAATCATAGAGAAGTAAACACACAAGAATAAAATATTTATGGTTAAATAATGTAACCATGTAATTAAGCTCAAATCTCACAGGTTGTGTGTTCTTAGCTTTTTAAACTATGTTCCAAATACAACTTCAAACAAGTTTACACAAAGGTTTTGATTTAAATTAGTGAAATTTTTCAAAAAGTAGGGTTTTAGAAGAAACTTATTATTTTCAATCAAGTATAACATGCATGCAACTAATTATTACTATGCAATTTATCCTATCCTAAACAAAAAAAAATTAACTAAATATCCTATTTTATTGGTATTTTAAGGAAAAGAAATTACCTCCGGAAGTCAGGTACTGACCGACCTCCCCACACTTAAGGCTTTGCACCGTCCTCGGTGCCATCTGTCAGGAACAAAGTGGGGCTGGTAGCAGCATCTCCACCATCGGGATCGTCATGGCTCCCTGTGATGGTAAAAAAAGTGGAGTCCGGGTGGGTCTTTGTAGTTTCCCATAAGTATCTCCTTGAGGTATGTGAATCGGCGCTTGTTACGGCGCTCTCTTAACTTTGCTTTGTGTTCCTGCCGATCCAACCTTTCAAGTATCTGATGGAGTAGTTGGTTTGTTGTAGGTACTTGTGGTGTTGAAGGAGGAATGTCTTTAGCCGGTTCTATAGGCTGGCTTGTAGTGGCTGCTGGTGGTCTGATATATTTCCCGTTAGGGACGTACTGATCATCCCTTGGAAGTAAGGCTTTGGTGTCCCTAGCTCTGTAGGAGACTCCGGCTGCCGAGACGAGATCTGAAACCAAGGCGGGAAAAGGTAAGTTGCCCGCAATTTGTACGTGTCCCATTGCATTCCGGATGTGTCTTGGTAAGTTTAGGTGCTGGTCTGTAAGGATACACCAAAGTAAAATAGCCATGTCTGCAGTGAAGGAGGACTCGTAAGTGCTCAGAAAGACGTAGTGAGACATAATCTGTGCCCATACTCGAGCCTCCAAGGTAAGTGCTGAAGCCAATATCCCTTTTGATTGGGATCGATGGTATCCGTAGATCCATCTGCTACTAGGTTGTGCTATAACTATGAGAACGGTGTCCCAGTCAAATTGGTATGTCTGGCGCTTGAGTGATGCTTCTTGGAATGCGTCCAATCCTTCTGGAGCAGGGGGAAGATCTAAAGCTTGTTGAATGGCCTCTTCAGTTATGGGGACTTGCTTCTGACGGACATAGACAGACTACATGGTTGGCACGTGAAAGTTGGAGTAGAATTCTACTACCCATGAGAGATTAACCTGCCGTGGCTGTCTCCGTAGGAATCCCATTGTCTTTGTTTAATTTGTGGCTCAACAAATTCAGCAATGCGGTTTGGGAGGATGAGAATGTATTCATTGTTGTAATTCATCTCTACCAGAATGGGGAACATCTGCTCACAGTAGCGGTTAGGAAACCGTGCAGTGTCCTTTGCTGGGAAGGCTTTTTCTTTTTCATCGACCTTGATGATTGATGAGCGGATAATTTATACGCTTTTTGGCATTGTTTTTAGTATGTTTTTAGTAGGATCTAGTTACTTTTAGGGATGTTTTCATTAGTTTTTATGTTAAATTCACATTTTTGGACTTTACTATGAGTTTGTGTGCCGGGGATTGTTTGAGTTTGGACAACTGACGGTTCATCTTGTTGCTCAGATTAGGTAATTTTCTTTTTGTTTTATTTTCAAAAATTTTTCAAAAATCTTTCAAAAATCTTCTCACCTGTTTTCGAAAAAAAAATGTTTTTAAAAGTATATTTTTCTTCAAAAATTTTAAGAATGAATTCTAGTGTTTCATATAACATGTTTTAGCTTGACTGGCCATGAAGCCATGTCTAATTCCCAGGATTTTGATTGAGGACTATGAATTCATTGCTTCCTTTTTCCTAAATGTTTTCAAAAAAATTATACAAAAATCCAAAAAAAATTAGAAAATCAAAAAAATCAAAAAAATATTTTTTGTGTTTCTTGTTTGAGTCTTGAGTCATGTTATAAGTTTGGTGTCACTTGTATATGCATCTAGCATTTTTCGAAAATATCATGCATTCATAGTGTTCTTCATGATCTTCAAGTTGTTCTTGGTAAGTCCTCTTGTTTGATCTTGATGATTTTTTGTTTTGTGTCTTTTCATGTTTATCATATGCATTCTTGAATTCTTAGTGCCTAAGCATTAAAGAATTCTAAGTTTGGTGTCTTGCATGTTTTCTTTGCATTAAAAATTTTTCAAAAATATGTTCTTGATGTTCATCATGACATTCATAGTGTTCTTGGTGTTCATCTTGACATTCATAGCATTCTTGCATGCATCACATGTTTTGATCTAAAAATTTCATGCATTGCGTATTTTTCATGTTTTTCATCATAAAAATTCAAAAATAAAAAAATATCTTTCCATGTTTCTCTCATCAAATTTGAAAATTTGAATTGACTTTTTCAAAAAATTTTAAAAATCAAGTTGTTGCCAATGAGTCAAATCAAATTTTCAATTTGAAAATCTTATCTTTTTCAAAATCTTTTTCAAAAATCAAATCTTTTTCAGAACTCGAAATGGCGCGCTTCCAATTGCGTTGGAAAGTAGACATCCAGGGCTTTCCTGCAATATATAATAGTCCATACTTTGGCCAAGAATTGACGACGTAAATTGGCGTTCAACGCCAGCCTTCTGCCCAAATCTGGCGTCCAGCGCCAGAAAAGGATCCAAAACCAGAGTTGAACGCCCAAACTAGCACAGAAACTGGCGTTCAACTCCACAAATAGCCTCTGCACGTGCTACACTTAAGCTCAGCCCAAACACATACCAAGTGGGCCCCGGAAGTGGATTTATGCATCAATTACTTACTCATGTAAACCCTAGTGACTAGTTTATTATAAATAGGACCCTTTACTATTGTATAGGGCATCTTTTGATCATCTTAGGATCTTAGGATCATCTTTGAACGCCTGGTTCTTAGATCATAGGGGCTGGCCATCTCGGCCATGCCTGGACCTTTCACTTATGTATTTTCAACGGTAGAGTTTCTACACTCTATAGATTAAGGTGTGGAGCTCTGCTGTTCCTCAAAGATTAATGCAAAGTACTACTGTTTTCTATTCAATTCCTCTTATTTCGCTTCTAAGATATCCATTCGCACCCAAGAACATTATGAAGGTGATGATTATGTGTGACACTCATCACCATCTCCCCTATGAACGCGTGCCTGACAAACACTTCTGTTCTACATGAATTAAGCTAGAATGAGTATCTCTTAGATCTCCTAACCAGAATCTTCGTGGCGTAAGCTAGAATGATGGCGGCATTCAAGAGAATCCGGAAGGTCTAAACCTTGTCTGTGGTATTC
>NC_029787.2:41526172-41528351 GCF_000816755.2 Arachis ipaensis | reverse complement strand
TGTGACAATTATGAATTAAGATCAAAGCACCAAGCTTTGGAGCCATTACCAGGGATTGTTCGAGCCTGGACATCACAATTTCGTGCACCAATGATCCTCTTGATTCTTTTTGTTGAGGGCTTTACTGCTGTTGAAGATGGCTCTGCCACTAATGCTCTTTTTGTTCCTCTCCTTGCTGGTGGTTTGGAAGTAGCTTTCTCCTTTCCTTTCTTGGTGGCCATCCTGAAAAAGGAAAGAGAAAGTAATGTGTAAAGTGAAGGGTTCGAGCAAGGGAGCGAATAATATGAGTGGTAATCAATGCACGGTAACGAAGGATGTCGTTAACACATGGTCTAGACTACATGTGAAAAGTTCATCAAAGGTAATATAACAAATGCATGTGATGGCAATTGAATGCGAGATGTTTATTGGCATGCCGGCAAAGGCATGAGTAGCATAGGTCAAGCATTCAATGTCCAAGTTAGATTACCAAGTCTTTCAAACTAATAACCTGTTTGTATTGACAACTCAATTAAATTAATAAAATATAAAAGGAGTTTTGTGAAAAACAGGCATTAAAGTAGTGAGTAAAAATAATGTGTAATGTCATATGAGTGTTTTCACAAACACTTGGCATGCATGTTAAATATGTTATTGGAAATAGTAAATTTAGTCATACAAGCAACCCTTTTGAAAAGTAATATATATAATTGTCAAACAATACATAATAACTCAAGCAAAATATGAAAGAAGATAATGACCCAAATAAATTTCTAACACCAATTAAAGGAATAAAAAGAAAAGTAAAAGGAAAATAGAATGTAGATAATGAAAGAAAAAAAAGAAGTAAACATAAATAAAAATAATGAAAAAATGAAAATAAAGAGAGAAAGAAAAGAACCTTGGTAATGGATGCGAAAGATAAGGAAGAAGAAGGTAAAAAGTGAGAATGGGTAGAGAAGGGGGAAGGGGGAAGAATGAAATAATAAGGGAAAAGAAAAATAATGATTTAGGAGAAGAAAAGATAAGATATTTTGGCTGATCTGGATATTCTGTACGCCGCACGTGACGCGGACGCGTGAGTGACACAGTCACATGATGTGCGATAAATACAGGTGACGCGGACGCGTGGGTCACGTGGTCGCGTGACCTGAAATGTGCGATCGGCGCGAGGGCAGCGACGCGTTCGCGCAACTCTCTGTGTTAAACACATTTTGCCAAAACTTAGGGTGACGCGTTCGCGTGGGTGACGCGATCGCGTGAATGGCCATGTTTGGAGGCCGACGCGGCTGCGTGGGGCACGCGGTTGCGTGATGAGGCTGGTGCTTCTAGTATCATTCCAGCCCAGCTTCATCGCAACTTGCTGCCATACACCTCTTTTACGTCGATTTTTAAGGTCACGCGTTCGCGTGGGTGACGCGAACGCGTGGGAGGCTTATTTTCCAAATGACGTGGCCGCGTGGGTGACGCGGACGCGTGGGCATGTTTGTGCCTAAGGCACACCTCCAGCCACGCTTTCGCGTGACTTGCTGTCCAATTCTCTTTTCTTCAAAACGCACTGGTGACGTGGACGCGTTGATGCCAAGGCATCATAGGCTAGTTTCACTAGCATTTTTCTGTTAGTTTTAGTTGTTTTATGCATTTTCTTGAGCTTAAAGTAACCAAAAATGGTTAAATGAAGAACAAAGCAATGAACCATCCAAACAACATGATTTTGATGCATATTCCATGAGTTTTAGTTATAATACTTAAATGCTATGAATGGAAGATTTCTCATGAAATTTTGCAAGACTTTGATGCAATTGTTTGAATGATTTCAGGGAAGAAGAGGCTAAGCAAGGAAGCAACAAAATCAATGAAGGAAGCTTGAATATCACATGTGGAGTTTAAGTTCCAGTTTAAGCCTAAACTGGAGCTTAAACGCCAAAATCATGAAGGATAAGAAATGCTGGAATTGAAGTTTAACCTCCAGTTTGACCTCAAACTGGAGGTTAAACGCCAAAATGAAAAGCCTCACTTAAGGAGCATTCCACGTTTAACCTCCAGTTTGACCTCAAACTGGAGGTTAAACGCCAAAATGAAAAGCCTCACTTAAGGAGCATTCCACGTTTAACCTCCAGTTTGACCTCAAACTGGAGGTTAAACGCCAGAACCAGGAAGAGTACCAGGGAGCCATTCCACGTTTAAGCTCCAGTTTGAC
>NC_029787.2:41512622-41525477 GCF_000816755.2 Arachis ipaensis | reverse complement strand
TTTAACCTTAAACTGAAGCTTAAACGTGCTTCTACAAAAGGCTTCACTGGAAGTGTCTGGCGTTTAAGCTGCAGTTTAAGCTTAAACTACAACTTAAAAGCCACTCTTGGAAAAGGGTTCTGGGCCAAAAATATTGTGATTTAAGTTAGTCTTTGAGCACAATTATTAACTTAAACTTACTTTGGTATGAAACCCACTTGAATATCATGGTTTATGGGATTGGGCCTGAGGGATTGATGAGTTTGAAATCTCATTTATTGAGTCATGTGCCATTATTTGTTTATCACTAAGTTGGCTCAATGAATGTTACAGAATGTGGATCAGCAGCCTCATCAAGATTATGGATCATAAACCCAAAGCAAAAGGAAAGCAGGGAGAGGCCTCAAAGCCCAAGAAACACAACAGAAGCTCAATATAGAAAGTGTATAAATAGGATAGGAGTTAAGTTAAAGGGGACTTTTACTTTTCACTTTTAGCTAGTTTTCCTTTTCTTTGTAATTGAATTCAGAGCTATGATTCACTAAACCCCCTTTCATTGGGTTAGGGAGCTCTATTGTAATTCAATGAATCAATAATAGTTTATCTTCTTCTTCAATCTTTTCTCTTGAATTTTGTTAGAAAGCTTCTCGATCTAATTCCATTGAGTAGTTGTCTTGGGAAAGAAACTACTCATAATTGGAATCCTTCGGAACCTTGGGAAAGGAATGGAGGATTCATGCTAGAGAAGCTTTCTCACAGTGAATTGGATTGGGGTTTGGATGGATATTGTGACATGTAATCCTACCAAATTGTGGTTCATGAAATTGTGTGGTATAATCAGTGATCAAGCATCATCTCTTCTTATGAACATTTAAACCAAGGGATTGGGAATTTGTTTGTTTTTAGAGAGCATTGGTGAGCCAAGGAATTGGGATCCAATCATATAAGATTGCCAAGCAAAATTCAATGAACGCATTGGTTGAGGAAGAGATAAACATGTTTTGATTCGGAGATCTCAATATCTCCTATAACCCAATGAATTCCCCATTTCTGATTTCCACTTTCTCTTTACATTCTGCAACTCAATTCATGCAACACCCCCATTCCCTTTTAATTTCAGCAATTTAGTTTCTGCTCTTTAATTCCTTGCAATTTAAGATTCCGCCATTTCAATTTCTTGTCATTTACTTTTCCCGCCAATTTTACATTCCGCAATTCTCATCTCAATCTTGATTTCGCTCAACTAGAACACACTTCTAATCCGAATTGCTCACTCAACCAATCCTTGTGGGATTCGACCTCACTCTATTGTGAGTTTTTACTTGACGATAACCGGTGCACTTGCCGGAAGGAATTTTGCCGATCGTGCAATTTCCTAAATCGTAGCATAACTAGTTTATGTGCATCACGCGTCAGCGACGCTGCCGTGTCGCGTGCGTTCTTTTTTTTTTTTAGAATATGCAAAATGCTCATGCAAAATATATGCAGCTATATGCAGGGATGATGAGAAGAGTCATTAACATTATAAAAATAAAGTAAAAATAAAACTAAGACTGAAACAGAACAATCATACCATGGTGGGTTGTCTCCCACCTAGCACTTTGCTTTTACGTCCTTAAGTTGGACGCTCTTTAGGCTCATTTTGCTTCTCTTGGTGGGTCTTCCAAGAGGAAAATCTCTAGTTCCTTTTGATTCTTCATCTTCTCACCATGATAAAGCTTTAGGCGATGTCCATTGACCTTTAGAAATTTGGAGTTAGTAGGATGACGCAGGTAGAAAACTTCGTATGGTTCTACCTTTTCTACTCTGTATGGACCTTCCCATCTTGATCTCAGTTTATTCGGCATGAGCCTCAGTCTGGAATTATAAAGAAAAACTAAATCCCCTGGTCTGAATTCTCTCCTTTTAATGTGCTTGTCATGGACAGCCTTCATTTTCTCCTTGTAACGCCTGGAGTTGTCATATGCTTCTAGGCGGAGGTTCTCTAGTTCTGCTAGTTGCAGCTTTCTTTCAGCACCGGCTTTCATAAGATTCATGTTGCACTCCTTCACAGCCCAGAAAGCCTTGTGTTCCACCTCTACGGGGAGGTGGCAAGCCTTTCCGTATACCAGGCGGAAGGGGCTCATCCCAATGGGTGTCTTGTACGCTGTTCTATATGCCCAGAGTGCGTCTTGTAGTCTGGCACTCCACTCCTTCCTATGGGGTTTTACTATCTTCTCTAGAATATGTTTAATCTCTCTGTTAGAGATTTCTGCTTGCCCATTGGTCTGGGGATGATAAGTTGTTGCTTCTTTGTGAATTATCCCATGCTTTTTCAATAATCCTGTTAGTCTCCTGTTACAAAAGTGGGTGCCTTGATCGCTCACGATTGCTCGTGGTGATCCAAAGCGACAGATAATATGGTTTCTAAGAAAGGAAACAACAGTGTTAGCATCATTAGTGCGGGTAGGAATTGCTTCCACCAATTAGAAACATAATCTACGGCTAACAGTATATAAGAGTAACCATTAGAATTTGGAAATGGACCCATGAAGTCAATGCCCCAAACATAAAAAATTTCACAGAAAAGCATAATCTGTTGAGGCATCTCATCCCTCTTGGATATATTACCAAACCTTTGACATGGGGAACAAGATTTACAAAATTCAGCAGCATCTTTAAAAAGAGTAGGCCACCAGAATCCACAATCTAGAATTTTTCTAGCTGTTCTTTGAGGGCCAAAATATCCTCCACTCTCAGATGAGTGGCAAGCCTCTAAAATAGACTGAAATTCTGATTGAGGCACACACCGTCTAATTACCTGGTCAGCACCGCACCTCCATAAATATGGATCATCCCATATATAATATTTGGACTTGCTTTTCAGCTTGTCTCTTTGGTGCTTAGTAAAATTTGGAGGAAAAGTGTGGCTAACTAGATAATTAGCTACAGGTGCATACCAAGGAACTACTTCAGATACTGCTTGTAAGTTATCAAATGGGAAATTATCATTTATAGGAGTGGAGTCACCCTTAATGTGCTCAAGGCGACTCAAGTGGTCTGCCACTAAATTCTGGTTACCACTCCTATCCTTAATTTCTAAATCAAATTCTTGTAGCAACAATATCTAACGTATTAGCCTTGGTTTGGACTCCTTTTTAGCTAATAAATATTTTAGAGCTGCATGGTCTGAGTACACTACTACCTTAGTACCAAGTAAGTAGGCTTGGAATTTATCCAGAGCAAAAACAATAGCAAGAAGCTCTTTTTCAGTAGTAGTATAATTAGAGTGAGCAGCATCTAAGGTCTTAGATGCATAAGCAATTACAAAAGGGTCCTTACCTTCGCGCTGAGCCAACGTTGCTCCTACTGCATGGTTGGAAGCATCACACATGATTTCAAATGGCTGGCTCCAGTATGGTCCTCTCACAATTGTAGCTTGAGTCAGGGCGGTCTTCAGCTTATCAAACGCTTGCATACAGCTTTCACTGAACTCGAACTCAATATCTTTCTACAGCAATCTGGATAAAGGTAATGCTACCTTACTGAAGTCCTTAATGAATCTCCTGTAAAAACCTGCGTGGCCAAGGAACGAACGGACTTCCCTCAAGGAGGAGGGGTAAGGTAAACTAGAAATAACATCCACCTTTGCTGGATCTACAGAAATGCCAGTATTAGACACAACATATCCTAATACAATTCCTTGTTTGACCATAAAGTGACATTTTTCAAAATTTAATACAAGGTTTGTATTAACACATCTGTCTAACACTCTAGATAAACTATCCAAGCAAAGACTAAATGAACCATCATATATGCTGAAATCATCCATAAAAATCTCTATACAGTTCTCAATAAGATCAAAGAAAAGACTCATCATGCATCTTTGGAAAGTAGCTGGTGCATTGCATAAGCCAAAGGGCATTCTCTTATAAGCATAAGTTCCAAAGGGACATGTAAAAGTGGTCTTCTCCTGATCTTCAGGAGCTATATGAATTTGAAAGTATCCTGTATAACCATCTAAAAAACAATAATGAGATTTACCTGACAGGCGATCAAGCATTTGATCAATGAATGGCAAGGGGTAATGATCCTTGCGAGTGGCTTGGTTGAGACGCCTATAGTCAATGCAAACTCTCCATGAATTCTGTACTCTAGTTGTCAGAAGCTCTCCATGCTCATTCTTTATTGTTGTGACTCCAGACTTCTTGGGTACTACTTGTACTGGTGATAAACCACTATTTTATGGTTTATCTTGTGCTCAATTGAGTGGATTTTATCAATCTTTCATACACTTATTCATATGATTTGCATGAGTTTACGTTTTCCTTCCTGATTTTGTGCTATGATTGAAAATATGCTTCTTTGGCCTTTAAATTACTAACTTTAATCCTCTCTTATTATCTTTCGATGCCATGATATGTGTGTTACGTGATTTCAGAGATTACAGGGCAGGAATGGCTTAGAGGATGGAAAGGAAGCATGCAAAAGTGGAAGGAATACAAGAAACTGAAGGAACTGCTAAAGCTGTCCAGCCTGACCTCTTGGCACTCAAATGGTCATAACTTGAGCTACAGAGGTCCAAATGAGATGGTTTCAATTGCGTTGGAAAGCTAACGTCTGGGGCTTTACAACAATATATAATTTGCCATAGCTGCTCTGAAGCCAGGCGACGCAAACACGTGGATCACACGAATGCGTGACCTGGCGAAAACCCAATCCGCGTGAACGCGTGGACGACGCCTCCGTATCACTTTGCCGCGACCTGAACATAACATAAATTGCTGGGGGCGATTTTTGGGCTATTTTTGACCCAGTTTTTGGCCCAAAAAACACATATTAGAGGCTATAAAGTGGGAGAATGCATCCATTCATGAGGAGGTCTTCCATTATTCACTTTTCATAATTTAGATGTAGTTTTTAGAGAGAGAGGTTCTCTCCTCTCTCTTAGGATTTAGGATTAGGATTCCTCTTAAAGGATTTAGGATTTCTTATTATTTCAACTTACAATTTCTTTTGAGTTCCAGGTTCAATGCTCCTTTTACTTATTTTCTCAATTTAGTTTATGAACTCTTTATGTTTAGATTGATTTTCTATTTAATATAATTTGAGGTATTTCAGAATTATGATTGATTTCCTTTATTTATATAAATAATTTAGATTTTTCCCTTTTGGCTTTGGTTGATTAATTGGTAACTCTTGAGTTGTCAAACTCATCGTGATTGATAATTGTTATCTTTGCTGATTGATTTAAATTCCTATAACTTTAGTCTTTCCTTAGGAGTTGACTAGGACTTTAGGTGTTAAATTGATTTATCCACTTGACTTATCTTCATAGTTAGAGGTTGACTTAGTGGGGAGCAAAATACAATTCTCATCACCATTGATAAGGATAACTAGGATAGGACTTCTAATTTTCATATCGTGCCAAGAGTTTTATTAGCTATTGATTTATTAATTACTGCAATCTATTTTTCTCATTCAAACCTTTTTCAAAAACCCAAAAATACTATTTTCCATAACCAATAATAAATCATACTTCCCTGCAATTCCTTGAGAAGACGACCCGAGGTTTGAATACTTCGGTTTATAAATTTTATTGAGTTTGTTACTTGTGACAACCAAACGTTTGTACGAAAGGATTTTCTGTTAGTTTAGAAGCTATACTTACAACGCGATCATATATTTGTGAATTTCTTTACCGACAGGAAATCCGAATCGTCAACTGGGCTGACCCATTCACTATCTAAAATCGGGTAAATGATATCTGCTTCAAGTAGCCTGGTCACTTCCTTCTTGACAACTTCTAAGATGGTGGGATTCAATCTTCTTTGAGGCTGACGGACAGGCTTTGCTCCCTCTTCTAAGAATATTCTATGTTCACAAACTTGGGGGCTAATGCCTACTATATCCGCCAAGCTCCATCCAATTGCATTCTTATGTTTTCTCAGCACACTGAGTAGTTGTTCTTCTTGTTGAGAAGTGAGTTCCCTTGCAATGATAACTGGGAACTTCTGCTTGTCCTCAAGGTAAGCATACTTGAGGTGTGGAGGAAAGGGCTTTAATTTTACTTTCTGCTCATAGCTAGGCTCTGGATCATCTGGGGCGGGTGATAATGGTAAAGTCTTCTCATTGTTTTCAGAAAGTGTCCCCACACTTGGACCTTGCTCCATATACTTCTCTTCTAATTTTTCCTGGTGAACTTTAGCTACAGTTTCATCAATAATGTCGCATTGGAAGATAGAATGATCTTCCGGAGGATGCTTCATAGCTTCATTTAAACTGAAACTCACTGTTCTGCCATCTATCTCAAAGGAGTAAGTTCCTGAGAATGCATCCAGCTTGAACTTTGAAGTCTTCAGGAATGGTTTTCCAAGCAGGATTGATGATGGTCTTCCTGAGTCATTGGGGGGCATTTCCAGGATGTAGAAATCAATGGGAAATGTAAGCCCCTTAATGCTCACTAGTACATCTTCAGCAATTCCAACTACTGTAATAATGCTTTTATCTGCTAACACAAAACAAGCTGCCGACCTTTTTAAGGGAGGGAGCCTCAAAGTATCATATATAGACAAAGGCATTATACTAACACATGCTCCTAAATCACACATACAGTCAGAAAATATCACACCTCCAATGGTATAGCTAACCATACATGGACCTGGATCACTACATTTTTCAGGTATACTTCCCATTAAAGCAGATATAGAACTACCTAAAGGAATAGTTTCTAATTCATTAATTTTATCTTTATGTATGCACAAATCCTTTAGAAATTTTGCGTATTTAGGTACCTGTTGAATAACATAAAAAAGGGGAACAATTACCTTGACATTTTTGAATATTTCTACTATTTTGGGGTCAAGTTCCATCTGCTTTCTGGTTTTCCTTGCAAGTTGTTGAAAGGGAATAGGAAAGGTGTGATTTGTAGCTTCAGCATCCCTTGGGGCTTCATTCTGTGGTTGAACTTCTTCTTCTTCAACTATGTCTTGTACGTCCTCTTCCTCTTCAGCATCTTCCACTTCCACCGCATCCTCTGCTGGCACGTTTTCTGGTGGGTTTGGCTCCTCATGGTTCCTCTCCTGTAATGTGGTTCCGGACCTCAAAGTGATGGCGTTGATGCCACCTTTGGGATTAGACAGTGGTTGAGAAGGGATTCCATTAGAGCTTGAAGGTTGATGTGTGGAATTAAGTGAGGAATCCATCCGGGAGACAAGAGCTTGTAAAGTGACAGTCAAGCCATTCAGACTAGAGTTCAGCTGCGCATGCATGTCTTGTTGTCCTTGCGCAAGAGAACGAAGCATCTCGTTATTTGATGAGGAATTAGAATAAGCAGTCTGAGAAACTTGTTGTTGGGTTTGCTGGGGTCCTTGTGATTGTCTTAGGTGAGGTGCCCTGTAAGGTTGGTTCTGATTCTGCTGTCTGTTGTTGTTATTGTTATTCCACCTCTGGTTTCCATTATTGTCTCTGCCTCCTCTATTAAAGTTATCCCCCCAGCCATGGTTAGAATTATCTCTTCAGCATTGGTTGGAGTTATCTTGCCATCCATGGTTATTGTTGCCACCTTGGTTGTAGTTGCCACCTTGTTGATTGTATCCTTGATTCAGGCGGTCATAGAAGTTATGAGTGGCTGCCATAGTGTTGTCTTCTTGGAGCTGTGGGCATTCATCAGTATAATGACTATAATCAGCACAGATCCCGCATACACTTTGTGGAACTAACTGTTGGCTTTGTTGTGGTGAAGGTTGAGCTTGTTGTGCTTGTTATTGATTTAACTACATCTGCTTCAGTAGGTTGGTCATTTCAGATATGCTCTGGGTGAGAGCAGTAGTTTCCTTGCTAGAGGAAATCTCTGCAACAGCTTTGGGATTGCGCCTCTATCTGTGATTCCTAGTGGACTCAGCTAAGTCGCTGATCAGTTGCCATGCTTCATCTGCGGTTTTGTACTTTTTCAAAGAACCATTACTGGCACCTTCCAGTGTAGTCTTATCCTGGGGGTTCATGCCTTGAGTGAAGTAGCTGATCAATACTAGTTTACCAATAATGTGATGGGGACATGCATCTAGGAGATTGTTGAAGCGCTCCCAATATTCATAGAGAGTCTCTGATTCACCTTGAACAATGCAGGAGATCTCTTTTCTCA
The DNA here is from genome assembly GCF_000816755.2 of Arachis ipaensis. NCBI lineage: Eukaryota > Viridiplantae > Streptophyta > Magnoliopsida > Fabales > Fabaceae > Arachis > Arachis ipaensis. Next base: position 41,517,376 of record NC_029787.2, on the reverse strand, counting down.
GTCTATCTGTGACTTCAGCTGGGAAGTATTTTTCCAAAAATTCTCTTTTGAGTGTATCCCAGTTGGTAACAGTTGCTTCAGGTTGGGAGTAGTACCACTCCCTCGCCTTTCCCTCAAGAGAAAACAGAAAGTGGTTAACAGAATAGAAGTTTCATCTGCACCATGACTCCTAACAGTAGAACAGGCTGTCTGGAAATCCCTAAGGTGCTTGATAGGCTCTTGAGCAGGTAAGCCATGAAACTTGGGCATCAAGTTGATCAGTGTGGTTTTTAGTTCAAAATCTGCAGCTGGAGTCGGGTGATGCACTTGATACGGCTGTAGTGTAAAATCTGGGGCTCCTGCCTCCTGGAGAGTAATCCTTCTAGGTGCTGCCATGTTTTCTGCACATAAATCAACTGGATTAGTAGTAAATGAGCTTGTCTCGCTCTTAGGTGGCGGTTCATATTCGCCCTCAGATGAGACTGGTGAATTGATAATAATCACTTCACTACCCTTAGAGGCTAATCGACGTCGAGTTCGTCTAATATGTGAAAGAGTTCTTTCAATTTTAGGATCAAATGGGACTAAACTCGGATCAGGCAATGAACGCGTCATTCAATGAGGAAGACATGTAACTCATGGTAATAGAAATAAAAATAAAATATGCAAATAAAAATAAAATATATACACTAATTAATAATTTAGCACACTATTGCAACTCCCCAGCAACGGCGCCAAAAATTGATGCGTGGCAGAAGTTAACCAATTTAGAGATTCCAATTAAGAGGACAGCATTGTACGTATAGCTCTTAACCGGCTAAGATCTGCCTCACCAATTTAAAAGGGGTTGTCACTAATTTTAGAAATAAAATACTGGGAGTATGAGTCCCAGGTCGTCTCCCAACGAGTTAGATACTGGGAGTATGAGTCCCAGGTCGTCACCCAACGAGTTGCAAGAAAGAGTGCTAATTTATTAATCAGAAAATTCCCAGAAAGTTGAGTTTGATAATGAGTAATTAAAATAATTGTGAATTAAAGCAATAAAAATAAACTAAGAATAGTTATTGATACTCTGAATAAAGGGCCTTGACTGGGGGAATAATTAAATGGAATTTTTATCCTTGTTTGAATCTTCTCAAGTGTAGTGTAGTGTAAAAAGGTTGTTGTTCTCACTCGGTTACCCCTTACTAAATAAGGAAAAGTATGGTGATTAAACTAACTCTCACCCTCAATTCCTAGTCCTCTCCCTTAGGGAGGTCTAGTGTTAGTAGGTATGGAATTAGCTAACAACGTCCAATTCAACCAAGCACTTGAGCATTCCAACTCAAGTATCTCATTTTAATCAACCCCATGTCAAGTAGAAATTTTACTCCATTGACATGAAAGAAATAATCATAAAAATATGAGAAGACATAATTAAATAAAATAAAATAGAGAATTAAAATTAATTAAAATAAAAATAACTTCATATATTAATAAATTCAAAACGCAACATAATTATCTGAACATAGTCAATGAGTAATTAATTAAAAATAAGGGGGTAAAGAAACAAACTAAAGTAATGTCTTCGACGGAGGTAATGGCTCTTCAACATCCACAATCCAAGGCAAAAGCATAAACTATCAATGTAACACTAATCTAGATTCAGATCTAAAACTAAGAGTAATCCTAATGTGTAGAATCTGAATGTGTGTGGATGCGTCCTTGAGTTTCTACATGTTCCCTAGGTTTAGTCTGTGTTTCTGGGCCGAAAATTGGGTCAAAATGCGGCCCGAAATCGCCCCCAGCGAATTCTGTTATTTCTGCAGATCGCACGGGTCACGCGTACGCGTCATCCACGCGTTCGCGTCATTCAGCGTTTTTCCTTGCCATGCATTCGCGTGGTTCACGCGTTCGCATCATTCGTGCAGACTCCAATCCACGCGTTTACATCAGGCACGCATCCGCGTTGTTGCGAATTCTCCAATTCACGCGTTCGCGTGGCCATGCGCTCGCGTCATTGCTCGCTGGTCATCTCCTTAGTTTCTTGTGTTCCTTTCATTTTTGCAAGCCTCCTCTCGAATTTCCAAGTCATTCGTGCCCTATGAAGCCTGAAACACTTAACACACAGATCACGGCATCGAATGGGATAAATGAGAATTAAAATACATAATTAAAAGTCTCTAGGAAGCAAGTTTTCAACCATGGAGTGATTTTGGGAAGAAATTGTAAATACATGCTTATCATATGAATAAGTGGGTAAGGATTTGATAAAACCACAAAATTAAACACAATATAAATTATAAAATAATGGTTTATCATCCATTCTTTGCTTCGGATTAGAAGGCCCAAAACTGGCATCCAACGTCAGCCACCTGCCCCCTTCCAGGCGTCCAGCGCCCAAAGAGCGGAGACCAATGTACAAATGCCCAAAGTGGACCCCCTAGCTGGCGTTCCACGCCTAAGAGACCTCATAGCATGTGGATCTCATCAAAGCTCAGTCCAAACACTCACCAAGTAGGCCCCAAAAGTGGATTTTAGCACTAAATAGAATGTTTTACCCTTACTAGTCATCTGTTTAGTATTTAAAGTGTATTTTACATAATCATTGGAACAACATATATACTACCATACAACCATTATTCACGTTTTACATAGTGTTTTACCATCATACATGTTTATCATTGTATTTTACCTCAGTATGAGTTTCTAAACCTCCTAGTTTGAGGGGAGGAGCCCTGCTAAGTCTTATGAATTAATAAAAGTATTACTATTTCTTCTCTGATCCGTGTTTGATCTATCTCTAAGATGTATATCCAATCTTCATCGTGGTGAATAGGATGATCTGACAAATTAGCTCTGTTCATTGCATTAAGATGAACGTGCCTGACAAACACCCGCATCCACTTGGGTTCGTGTGAATACGTGACTGGAAAGCACGAGCCAACAGCTATGTTTATACATCTCTCAGACGGTTAATCCACGATTTTGTTGGGGACTTCTCAAGATACCAATTCGGTCAATTTTTGGGGAGATTAGGGTCTCCGTAGTATAGGCTAGAATCCAAAAAAGCAGCGTTCTCGATCCGAAAGATTCGACCTTGTCTGTGGCGTTTTGAGTAGGATCGCCAAAAGAATGACTTGCTAAACGCTTCACTCTTCGTCAGATTGGATGACCATGACTAATGGTGTTTAATCTATAGCAGAGGAGATCAATGACCACGGCCCTATGGCATTGATCACATACAGCCTACCATAGAAAAAGATCATTCACAAGCAGAGAAGACAATAGTACCAGAGTTAATTCAGAAAAGCAAAGCAACTCCAATCCTTAGCTCTATTCCTCTCACTGATTTAATCCAACTGGTTTTATCCCTTTCAACTCAATTCTTTAACTTTATTACAATTTGGTATTCCTTTCACAATCAACAACTCCTTTTGATCTGCCAGACTAAGAGATGCAAGATAACCATAGATTGCTTCAAACCACAATCCTCGTGGGATCGACCCTAACACGCTCAGGTATTACTTGGACGACCCAGTATAGTTGCTGGTACAACAGTGTGAAGGTGTGGGGATTTGTGCTACCAAGAAGACAACATGGTTGATTATATTTCTACTGTACCCCATCAAGCAAGAATTTCTTTTGGATATGCTGACATGGAATTCTAATAATACGTCATGATATCATTTTTTTCAAAAGTTTAAGCTGATAGAAAGAGACAACATGAATATTTATATTTCTAACACGAGTAATATCTCAAGATCATAATTATTAGCATGAGCTCTATCTCAATGATATTTTATATCAATGAAGAATAGTACTAAACATGAAAAATAAGTTTTATTAACTACAATAATATAAGTTTTTTAATTGTTAATCATTTTAAATTGATTGAATTTTAACACTATTATGCATTATGTGTAGAATTATCATGTGAGATAATGAGATTAAACAATTGTGCTTATTTGATATAGTTATTATAAGAAAACTAAATTTTGAGAAGAATCAATTGAAATAAATAACCTCGACCATATTGGCTTTTGTAACACATCTAAGAAGAAAAATATAACATTTGATAAAGTTATTACGGTTGTGTATCATGGCAAAGGAGTTTTGGCTTTGTTTATGATATAGGGATATGACAATAACATTTTTTCGAAGTTTGATTTCGATTGAAATTCACTCAAAGAGTGAAATGCACTAACTTTTAATTCAAGTAGTGTTGCGTATATTTTTTCATAATAGAAGAAATAGGGTACACTTACGATTTAAAATATTATCAACTGTAATTGAGGATTTCATATTCAAGATCTAACTCGATCTCTCTTAAGCAATATTGTTAGTTAGAATCAAATTCATAATTTGGAAAAAGACTCCTTAGTTAGTATGTACGGTTATAAAATACTTGATAAATGCTTGAGTAATATCTTACTTTTTTTTAACACATAATCAGGATTTGCCTTTTGATGAAGAAATGGTTGTATTGGATGGATAAATCAACTTTAATTATTGAATAATCAATATTACTTCTATTTCTATTGCAACAAAAAAATTTTTTTTTGTAGAAATGACATGTATCAATAATTGTTATTTTATGTGTGGATAATTCAAGAATTTAGACACAAATCTTTTTTTATCATTCTACAAGAGTTAAGACAAGATATTGTTCATTTATCTTATCTTTAGCAGTTTTGGTTGGTATTTAAACTAATAAAAAAATATGAAATTATTTCTAAAAATAAATACAACTACTTTAACTTAAAAAGATAAAATATGTTGGTAAGTTTCAACAA
>NC_029787.2:41511461-41512527 GCF_000816755.2 Arachis ipaensis | reverse complement strand
TAGTTTCTTTTGTTGTGATAATAAAAAAGATATTTTAAAGGCAAACTTTATCTTATATTATATTGTATTTGTTCAAATCGATTCAACATAAGAGTAAGAAAGTTTAAAAGTTTACTCATGAATTATAAAAAAATATCTACAAATTTAACTACTAATGTTATTTAAAAAAATTGAAAGATAATATAGTAATTATTATATGTTGAAAGCAAGTAAAATCATTTCTCATTGGTTAAATTTTAAATTTAATTATTACATATTTTGGTATAAATATTTTCACTAATTTTGTTAATGGCTAAATAATGAATTACAAGATATGTTAGACACATTAATACTTGTTAACCCACTAATCAAACAAAAAAAAATGAGTAAATAGAAAAAAAATATACGTACAAATTTTTGGAGTCATAAAAATACATACGACAAAATTAAAATTTCAATGTACAAACAAAAAATGGCTAATAATGGACAAAATTAACCTATTGTTAAAGAAGTTCTGTTTCGATTTAGTTTAGTGTACACGTGATCATAAAAAACAGTGACTCCACACTCTTTATCATTAGTTTGGGTGACTACTGAGGTAGAAATGAATAAATTTTATTTTTTTAAATAAAAAAATTATTATGAAAAGGATTTAATGCCCTTATTCTAATGTATAAGTCCCAAAAAAGTGAATAAAAAAAATCCTAGAGGAGCTGCGTCGTTGTCTGTCATCGTCATTGTCCTCCCTCATTCTTCCTTCAAAGCAATCATTATTTCGAATTTGTGTTAGACAATCTCTAGTAGAAAACTCATTTTAGTCCTATTTATGATCCACTTGTCATAAAAAGTAATTCCACATTAGTTTTTGCATCATAAACAGTAAATAAGAACGCAAAGTATCTCTCTCTTCTCCATTAGAAGGGACTAACTTTAGTCCCTATTATAAACCCACTTAATTAATTTAAAATAATTAAAATAAATGTGGTTATTATTTTTTATAATAATATTATTAAAATTTATAAATTCAAAAATAATTCACTATTAAAAATATTAATATTAAAGAAATTAAAATGGCTAATTTTACAAC
>NC_029787.2:41507550-41511068 GCF_000816755.2 Arachis ipaensis | reverse complement strand
TATATTATGTTTTTAAATTTTTTTTATTAACTTTCCACATGACAAGAAATTATTGGTTGTTGTAAGTTCTTCTTTAGAGGAACTCTCAGCCTTGATCCACCTAAATGGTCTCTCTTCACTCTTCACTCCAATGGTAATTGGGTTCCTATATGTGAGAAGAGGGACTAGATTTCTTAGCGTTGGAGTTGCTCTTAGTCTACATATTGCTGAATGTGGTCAATGAGGCATTGTTGTTGATTGACGGAGGAAACATGTCGGTAAGATTTTCACACAAAAATATCGCCCTACAAGTATAGTTCTAAACCGACAATTAAACCTCAATCAACATTTAGATTGTTTGTCACTTAAGCAAACCCAATAAAATTAACCGAAGTATTTAAATCTCGGGTCGTCCCTTAAGGAATTGCAGGAAAGTGTAGTTTACTATTGGCTATGGAACAACATATTTTTGGATTTTGTAATAAGAAACAAGAAAGTAAAATGGAAAGAAAATAAACTAATAACTAAGAAAGCTCTTAGCAAGGAAATAGAATTAGAAGTCCTATCCTCATTATCGTCGTCATTTGTGATGGTAAATGTAAATTGTTTTTACTTTGTTATCCTCTAACAAATGAAGGAAAGTAAAGCGAGTAAAATCGACTTAAGTTCACAAGTCCTAATCAAAGACTAGATTTAGTGAGGCTCAAGTCAACTAACAACTTTCAATCACCAATCAACAAAAGAATTTTGATAACTCAAGAGTCTCTAATTAATTAATCCAAGTAAAAAACATAAAAATCTAAATTAAAATCCACCAAAGCATTTTATCAAACACTTGGAAGGCATAAAATAAAAACATAGAAAATTGACAAGACATAGAAAATTCTTAGACTAACCAAAACAAAGAAATAACAATAGCAAAGCAATTGAACAACAAGAAACATGAAACATAAATTGCATTAATGAAAATTGAGAGTAAAACATGAACTCATAAACTAAATTAGCAAAATAAAGGAATCAATAAGAGAAGTAGATAACTAAAGTTCTAGAATAAATAAAAGTAAGAGAAAACTAAATTAAAATAAGACTAAAACCTAAACCTAAGGAGAAATTGGAAGAAGAAACCCTAAACCTAGAGAGAGAAGAGAGCCTCTCTGTCTAGAATTCTACATCTAAAACCTAATGTGTGTATGAATGAAAAGTGAATGATGGATCATCCCCCCTGATTCATCCCACTCTGCAGCTTCTAATCTTCATTTTCGGGCTTGAAACTAGGCCAAAAGCAGCCCCGAAATCGCCCCAGTGTTTTCTTATAACTGAGGCACGTGACGCTTGTCATGCGTACGCGTCAGCCACACGTACGCGTCACTGAACGAATTTCTGGTCACGCATACGCGTCATTCACGCGTACACGTCGCTTGCCTGCTGCACCAGTCACGCGTACGCGTCGTCCATGCATGCGTGTCGTAGTCAGCTTTCCAAAACTTCAATTTCTTGTGTTTCTTCCACTTTTGCATGCTTCCTTTCTATCCTCTAAGCCATTCATGCCCTATAAACCTTGAAAACACTTACCAAACATATCACGGCATCAAATGGTAATAAGAGAGGATTAAAAATTTGCGATTTTAAGGCCTAAGAAGCATGTTTTCAATCATAGCACAATTAGGAAGGAAACTTAAAAACATGCAATTTATATGGATAAGTGTGAGAATAGTTGATAAAATCCACTCAATTCAATACAAAATAAACCGTAAAATAGTATTTTATCAATCTCCCCACACTTAAACATTAGCATGTCCTCATGCTAAGCTCAAGAGAACCGAAAGAGTGAAGAGGGATGGTAGGACTTATTAAATGCAACCTATCTTTATGAATGCAACTACATACAAAAATGCTTCTATCTACTTGGTTAAAAGTAAATAAATCTTTCAAGAACAAATATGAACTGGATTCCACTAATTCAAATCTCAAAACGAAATACAAATAGACTTGCAAGAAGAAAGCTCATGAAAGCCGAGAACAAAGAATCGACCATCAAATCCTCACTGGAAGTGTGTACACTCTAATCACTCTAGTGTTTTAGGGTCGATTCTCTCGGTTCTCTACTAATCTTGCTTTCTAAGATTTGATCTTTTTCTACTAATCAACAAAAATTTAATGCACGAATACACATATCAAGAGGTTTGTTAATGGTTGTAATGGGGTTAGGGTCAAGGTAGGATTGTATTTGGTCAAGTAGACTAAAATCTGAATCCTTGATTAACCTAAACTTCCCACCTAACTTAAGACAATCTATGTAATCAGAATATAAATCTAACTACCCATTAACTATGTTTTCCACATATTCATGCATCCGAATTTGAGTACAACTCATATGCATTGCTACTACCATTTACTTTGGGGGCATTTTCTCCCCTTTTTATTTTTTTCTCCTTTTTTTCTTTTATTTTTGGTTTTTCTTTTTTTTTTTTCTCAATGCATACGATTAAGGTATTGAATGCATGAACATGTCCTCAACATTCCTTTTACATTTTTACAAAAAGTATAACATATCCAATTCCTAAACCAAATGTTACCATACCCAATTTTCCCACACTTAATTCATGAACACTTTCACTAGTCTAAGCTAACAAAGGATTTAAATTAGAGACATTTATTGTTTTTCTCTTAGAGTTAATGATGTGCTAAAATAAAGAACAAATGGGGTAAAATAGGCTCAACATTGGTTTGCAAAGGATAATGAAAGGGTAAGGCCATATGGGTATGTGAGCTATAGTGAAACAAAGGCCTCAATAACTTAAGTGCATGCATACATCAAATAATGGAAATATAGAATCAAGCAAGACAAATATCACAATTTTAGAGAGAACAACACACACCATAATAAAACATTAGTTGATAAAATGCAACCAATCAAGTAGGTTCAAAAAGCTCACTGGTTTTGTGTGTTCGAGTTCTAAAATCATGTTCCAAATTAAATTTCTTCAAGCAAGTTTAACAAAAATTTTAATTCAAATTAGTGAAATGCTCTAAAATAGTTTCTTGGAAGAGAATTCATCACTTCAACCAAGTAGTACATACATGCAAGCAACTAACTACACATGCAATCTATTATACAATGCAACAACTAACTAATAAAGAAGAGTAAGAATTGGTGTTGGAAAAAGGAATTGTCACCCACGGAAGTCGGTATCGACCTCCCCACACATAAAGACTACACCGTCCTCGGTGCAGGCAAAGATGTGCAAGTGAACGGGTTGCTACAACTGATGCACTTTCTCCAAAGATTGTGCGGAGGGACTTGTTTGTCGCCCCATTTAGAAGTTTTCCATTTTCCTTCTTGGTGGCCATCCTGAAAGAAGAGAAAAAGGAAGAAGAACAATCCACAAACAAAGATATGCAAACAAATAAAATATAGGTAAGTTAATGCTAAATAATAATGAGTTTCTCAACTACATAGTAGCTACAACATGCAAGTGAGAAAACAATATAGGCAAATGGCATATCAATAGTGCAAGAATTGCAACAATGAGGGAAAG
>NC_029787.2:41504407-41507277 GCF_000816755.2 Arachis ipaensis | reverse complement strand
AATGGCATATCAATAGTGCAAGAATTGAAACAATGAGGGAGAGAGAGTGGGTCATGAAAGACAATATAAGTTCATATCAATGCAAAAAGAATACAAGTGTCATAAAAGATTAGCATTGACCTATAAATAATATCACCCAACAATATAAAACAAGTCACTAAGAACCAAAATAATGAAAGAAATATTCGACACATGAATAAGAAAATTTAACACCAATGTTAAAACAACAAATATAGAAAAGAAAAGGGGAACAAATAACAAAGTTAAAATTCAATGAATGCAAGTATGAAAATGTAATAAGTAAAAGAAAAGAAAGATAAGAAAAAATGAGAAGTGAAATTTTGAAAAGTGAGAGAAGAATAAAGTAAGAAAGGAAGAAGAAAAGGAAGAATAAAGGAAAGAGGAAAGAAGGAGAAAGGAAAAGAAGAAGCGACGCGTAAGCGTCGTCCACGCGCATGCGTGGATAGCAGAATGAGGAGTCAACGCGTAAGCGTCAGTCACGCGTACACGTTGATGCGAATTGTGGTCCTCGCACAACACTCACACAGTTACAGCGTAAGTCTCTGGTTTTTGTAACAGGAATGGCAACATGAAGATACAACGCGTGCGCGTTGTCCACGCTTACGCGTGGGAGGCAAAAAATGCAAATGACGCGTACGCATCAGTGACGCGCACGCGTGGGTTGGGTTGTACACCTGGCACCGCACCCGCATGGTTCCAGTGCAAGTCTCTGGTTTTTGTACCAGAGGTTGCAGCGTCGTATATGACGCGTGAACGTCGGTCATGCGCACACGTGAGACACACAATTTTTTTTAATAAACCAACAAGCTATCAAATTCATGCCAAACATTATTAAACAAGTAAAACCACAACTTAAACCGAATAAACCTAACTAAAATTCAAAATTTAACTTACTACCAATATAAATAAAAGAGAAAATAGGAAGAATTTACCATGATGGGGTGTCTCCCACCTAGCACTTTTAGTTAAAGTCCTTAAGTTGGACATTTAGTGAGCTCCTTGTTATGGTGGCTTGTAATTGAAGTCATCTTGAAACTTCCACCAATGCTTGGACTTCCAATAAGCTCCAATATTTCTAAGTGAATTGATGAGCGGATAATTTATACGCTTTTTGGCATTGTTTTTAGTATGTTTTTAGTAGGATCTAGTTACTTTTAGGGATGTTTTCATTAGTTTTTATGTTAAATTCACATTTCTGGACTTTACTATGAGTTTGTGTGTTTTTCTGTGATTTCAGGTATTTTCTGACTGAAATTGAGGGACTTGAGCAAAAATCAGATTCAGAGGTTGAAGAAGGACTGCTGATGCTGTTGGATTCTGACCTCCCTGCACTCAAAGTGGATTTTCTGGAGTTACAGAACTCTAAATGGTGCGCTTCAAATTGCGTTGGAAAATAGACATCCAGGGCTTTCCAGAAATATATAATTGTCCATACTTTGACCAAGAATAAATGACGCAAACTGGCGTTCAACACTAGCTCTCTGCCCAATTCTGGCGTCCAGCGCCAGAAAAGGATCCAAAACCAGAGTTGAACGCCCAAACTGGCACAAATGCTGGCGTTCAACTCCAAGAAGAACCTCTACACGTGCAACACTAAAGCTCAGCCCAAGCACACACCAAGTGGGCCCCGGAAGTGGATTTATGCATCAATTACTTACTCCTGTAAACCCTAGTGACTAGTTTATTATAAATAGGACCTTTTACTATTGTATTAGACATCTTGGAATTCATTGTTCATCTTTGGACGCATGGTTCTTAGATCAGAGGGGCTGGCCATTCGGCCATGCCTGGACCTTTCACTTATGTAATTTTAAAGGGTAGAGTTTCTACACTCCATAGATTAAGGTGTGGAGCTCTGCTGTTCCTCAAAGATTAATGCAAAGTACTACTGTTTTCTATTCAATTCATCTTATTTCGCTTCTAAGATATTCATTCGCACTTCAACCTGAATGTGATGAACGTGACAATCATCATCATTCCCTATGAACGCGTGCCTGACAACCACTTCCGTTCTACATTAGATTGAATGAGTATCTCTTAGATCTCTTAATCGGAATCTTCGTGGTGTAAGCTAGAATGATGGCGGCATTCAAGAGAATCCGGAAGGTCTAAACCATGTCTGTGGTATTCCGCGTAGGATTCAATGATTGAATGACTGTGACGAGCTTCAAACTCACGATTGCCGGGCGTAGTGACAGACGCAAAAGGATAGTAAATCCTATTCTAGCAGGATCGAGAACCGACAGATGAATAGCCGTGCCGTGACAGGGTGCGTTGACCATTTTCACTGAGAGGATAAGATGAAAACATTGATAAGGGTGATGCCTCCAGACGATTAGCCGTGACATGACAGGGTATTTGGATCATTTTCCCGAGAGAAGACCGAAAGTAGCTGGTGCACGAAATTGTGATGTCCAGGCTCAAACAATCCCTGGCAACGTGAGCAACTTGGTACGCGCAATCGTGATTACGCTTTGATTATGTAAAATTCATGGCTCTTTCTTTCCCTGGCAATGGCGCCAAGAACATGGTGCCAATACCATGGTTCACAACTTCGATACAACTAACCAGCAAGTGCACTGGGTCGTCCAAGTAATACCTTACGTGAGTAAGGGTCGAATCCCACGGAGATTGTTAGTATGAAGCAAGCTATGGTCACCTTGCAAATCTCAGTTAGGCAGAGTTCAACTCTGGTTTTGGATCCATTTCTGGCGCTGGACGCCAGAATTGGGCAGAGAGCTGGCGTTGAACGCCAGTTTACGTCATTTATTATTGGCCAAAGTATGGACTATTATATATTGCTGAAAAGCCCTGGATGTCTACTTTCCAACGCAATTGGAAGCGCGCCA
>NC_029787.2:41502423-41503728 GCF_000816755.2 Arachis ipaensis | reverse complement strand
CTTTTTTTTTCTATTTTTTTTTCGCCCCTTTTTTTTTTCTGCAAGCTTTGTTCTTTGCTGCTTTTTCTTGCTTCAAGAATCATTTTTATGATTTTTCAGATTATCAAATAACATGTCTCCTAGTCATTATTCTTTCAAGAGTCAACATATTTAACATTCTTAAACAACAACTTCAAAAGACATATGCACTGTTCAATCATACATTCAGAAAACAAGAAGCATTGTCACCACATCAATATAATTAAACTAAGTTCAAGGATAAATTCCAAACTCATGTACTTCTTGTTCTTTTGAATTAAAAACATAAGATGAAGAAGAAGAAGAAATAGAGGAGAGGGAGAGTGGGGAGTGTTTTCGGCCAAGAAGGGTGTAGAGGGGTGTGTTGTGTGAATTTGATTAAGAATGGTGGTCTTTATATAGGGAAGGGAGGGGGGTTAAGGTTCGGCCATATGGGTGGGTTTGGGTGGGAAATTGGTTTTGAATTTTGAAGGTAGGTGGAGTTTATGAGGTAGGTTTATGGGGAAGAGTGGATGGATGTGAGTGGTGAAGAGGTGATGGGGAAGATTGTTTATGGGGTTGTGTGAAAGAGAGTGGTAAGAAGAAGTGAGTGGAGGTATGTGGGGATCCCGTGGGGTCCACAGATCCTGAGTGGATCCTGTGGGGTCCACAGATCCTGAGGTGTTCAAGAATTTACATCCTTGCACCCATTAGGCATGTAAAAATGCCTTTGCACACAACTCTGGGCGTTCAGCGCCAGGTTGGTGGCCATTTTGGGCGTTCAACGCCCGTTTGTGTGCCATTTCTGGCGTTGAACGCCAGAACCATGCCTGTTCTGGCGTTCAGTGCCCAGAAGCTGCCCATTTTGGGCGTTCAGCGCCAGAACCATGCCTGTTCTGGCGTTCAGTGCCTAGAAGCTGCCCATTTTGGGCATTCAGCGCCAGAACCATGCTCTGTTCTGGCGCTAAACGCCAGACAGATGCTCCTCCAGGGTGTGATTTTTCTTCTGCTGTTTTTGATTCTGTTTTCAATTTTTATATTTATTTTGTGACTCCACATGATCATGAACCTACAAAGACATATAACTAAGAAAAATATAGTTAGATAAATAAACATTGGGTTGCCTCCTAACAAGTGCTTCTTTAATGTCAATAGCTTGACAGTGGGCTCTCATGGAGCCTCACAGATGTTCAGAGCATTGTTGAGACTCTCCAACACCAAACTTAGAGTTTGGATATGGGAGTTCAACACCAAACTTAGAGTTTGGTTGTGGCCTCCCAACACCAAACTTAGAGTTTGACTGTGGGG
>NC_029787.2:41501533-41502100 GCF_000816755.2 Arachis ipaensis | reverse complement strand
GATGCACATGCAATTGACACCAAACTTATAACATGACTCAAGACTCAAACAAGAAACAGAAAAATATTTTTGATTTTTTATGATTTTCTAATTTTTTTGGAGTTTTCGAAAATTAATTGAAAAAGAAAAAATAAGGATTCCAAAATTTTTAACATGAATTCCAGGAATCTTGCATTCTTAGTCTAAAGCTTCAGTCCAGGAATTAGACATGGCTCACTAGCCAGCCAAGCTTTCAATGAAAGCTCCGGTCCAAAACACTAGACATGGCCAATGGCCAGCCAAGCTTCAGCATTTAACATCAGAGTAAATTGATCTTGATAACAAATTGCAAGCCTCAGTCCAAATAAATTTAGACATGGCTTTACAGCCAGCCAGGCTTCACATGCTCCATGAAACACTAGAATTTATTCTTAAAAGTTTTGAATAAAATTTTTTTTTGAAAACATTTTTATTTTTTTTGAAAACAAAGGAAAAAATTTTGAAAATTTTTTTTGAAAACAAAATAAAAAGAAAATTACCTAATCTGAGCAACAAGATGAACCGTCAGTTGTCCAAACTCGAACAATC
>NC_029787.2:41498284-41501461 GCF_000816755.2 Arachis ipaensis | reverse complement strand
GCCAGTTTACGTCATCTATTCTTGGCCAAAGTATGAACTATTATATATTGCTGGAAATCCCTGGATGTCTACTTTCCAACACAATTGGAAGCGCGCCATTTCAAGGTCTGTAGCTCCAGAAAATCCACTTTGAGTGCAGGGAGGTCAGAATCCAACAGCATCACCAGTCCTTCTTCAACCTCTGAATCTGATTTTTGCTCAAGTCCCTCAATTTCAGCCAGAAAATACCTGAAATCACAGAAAAACACACAAACTCATAGTAAAGTCTAGAAATGTGAATTTAACATTAAAACTAATGAAAACATCCCTAAAAGTAACTAGATCCTACTAAAAACATACTAAAAACAATGCCAAAAAGCGTATAAATTATCCGCTCATCAGTAGCCATTGACAGTGGTGATGTATCACATAAAGCCAGCCATGGAAAGGAGTAAGACTGATTGGATGAAGATAGTAGGAAAGCAGAGGTTCAGAGGAACGAAAGCATCTCTATTCGCTTATCTGAAATTCTCACCAATGATTTACATAAGTATTTCTATCCCTGTTTTATTAATTGTTTTCGAAAACACCATTATCAATTTATATCTGCCTGACTGAGATTTACAAGGTGACCATAGCTTGCTTCATACCAACAATCTCCGTGGGATTCGGCCCTTACTCACGTAAGGTATTACTTGGACGACCCAGTGCACTTGCTGGTTAGTTGTACGAAGTTGTGAACCATGGTATTGGCATCATGTTTTTGGCGTCATTACCAGGGAAAGAAAGAGCGATAAATTTTACATAATTAAAGTGTAATCACAATTTCTGCGCACCAAGTTTTTGGCGCCGTTGCCGGGGATTGTTTGAGTTTTCGGCAAGCTTTTGGTCCGGTAACATCAGTACCAAGTTTGATCCGGCAACAGCACCAAGTTTTTGGCGCCGTTGCCGGGGATTGTTCGAGTTTGGACAACTAACGGTTCATCTTGTTGCTCAGATTAGGTAAATTTTCTTTTTGTTTTCTTTTCAAAAATTTTTCAAAAATCTTTCAAAATTTTCTCCTTTTTTTTCGAAATTTTTTTTTTAAAATAAAAATGTTTTCAAAAATAAATTATTCTATGGCTTCAAAACTTTTAAGAATGAATTCTAGAGTTTCATGGTAACATGTTGAATCCTATCTGGCTGTAAAGCCATACCCAAACTGCTTTGGGATTGGCCTTCAACTAATCACCTCAGTGGAGTCATGCCCAATCCTTCTGGATAGGGTATGTCAGGCGTGTCATGTCTGAGTTACATGCTAAAGCTTGCTGGCTATTAAGCCATGCCTGACCCTTTGATTGGAGCTTTAGAGCATAAGATTCCTGGAATTCATATTAAAAATTTTGGAATCCTTATTTTTGTTTTTCAAGTAATTTTCGAAAAAAAAATTTTAAAAATTAGAAAATCATAAAAATCAAAAAAATATTTTGTGTTTCTTGTTTGAGTCTTGAGTCATGTTACAAGTTTGGTGTCAATTGCATGTGCATCTTGCATTTTTCGAAAATTTCATGGATTCATAGTGTTCTTCATGATCTTCAAGTTGTTCTTGGTAAGTCTTCTTGTTTGATCTTTGCATTTGCATGTTTTGTGTCTTTTCTTGTTTTTCATATGCATTCTTGAATTCTTAGTGTCTAAGCATTAAAGAATTCTAAGTTTGGTGTCTTGCATGTTTTCCTTGCATTAAAAATTTTTCAAAAATATGTTCTTGGTGTTCATCTTGACATTCATAGTGTTCTTGGTGTTCATCTTGACATTCATAGCATTCTTGCATGCATTCATTGTTTTGATCCATAACTCTCATGCATTGCATCATTTTTCTTATTTTTCTCTCTCATCATAAAAATTCAAAAATAAAAAAAATATCTTTCCCTTTTTCTCTCTTAAAATTTCGAAAATTAGATTTGACTTTTTCAAAAATTTTTAAAATCTAGTTGTTTTTATGAGTCAAATCAAATTTTCAATTTAAAAATCTCATCTTTTTCAAAATCTTTTTTAAAAATCAAATCTTTTTCATTTTTCTTAGTTATTTTCAAAAATTTCAAAAATATTTTTCAAAAATCTTTTTCTTAATTTTACATCATATTTTCGAAAATAACAATAACAATTAATGTTTTGATTCAAAAATTTCAAGTTTGTTACTTGCTTGTTAAGAAAGGTTCAAACTTTGAGTTCTAGAATCATATCTTGTGATTTCTTGTGAATCATGTCATTAATTTTGATTTTAAAAATCAAATCTTTTTCAAAACTAATTTCTATCATATCTTTTCAAAAATATCTTCTTAACTTACCTTTTTCAAAAATTTGATTTCAAAATATCTTTTCTAACTTCCTATCTTTTCAAAATTGATTTTCAAAATTTGTTTCAACTAACTAACTAACTTTTTGTTTGTTTCTTATCTTTTTCAAAACCACCAACTAACTCTCTCTCTCTAATTTTCGAAAATATCTCCCTCTTTTTCAAAAATTTCTTTTTAATTAACTAATTATTTTAATTTTTGATTTTAATTTTCAAAAATTACTAACCTTTTTCAAAAACTATTTTCGAAAATCACTAACTCTTTTTCAAAAAATAATTTTCGAAAATTCTCTTCTCTCTCATCTCCTTCTATTTGTTTATTCATCTACTAACATCTCTCCCTCACTCAAAAAAAAAGGGATCTCTATTATTATTATTTTTCTGTGCCCTCTTCTTTTTCATATGAGCATGAGCAAAGACAAGAATATTCTTGTTGAAACAGATCCAGAACCTGAAAGGACTCTGAATTACAACAAACCAGTAAGCACCTGTTAGGAATTTTCAAACAAGAAGATGAGATGGCAGCTGAAAATAATAATAATGCAAGGAGGATGCTTGGTGACTTTACTGCACCTAATTCCAATTTACATGGAAGAAGCATCTCCATCCCTACCATTGGAGCAAACAATTTTGAGCTGAAACCTCAGTTAGTTTCTCTGATGCAGTAGAACTGCAAGTTTCATGGACTTCCATCTGAAGATCCTTTTCAGTTTTTAACTGAATTCTTGCAGATCTGTGATGCTGTTAAGACTAATGGAGTAGATCATGAAGTCTACAGGCTCATGCTTTTCCCATTTGCTGTAAGAGACAGAGTTAGAATATGGTTGGACTCTCAACCTAAAGATAGCCTGAACTCTTGGGAT
>NC_029787.2:41490611-41491465 GCF_000816755.2 Arachis ipaensis | reverse complement strand
AAAGCCTCAACAAGGCTTTAATAATGGTGGAAGAAACAGGTTTAACAATAATAAACCTTTTCCATCATCCACTCAGCAACAAATAGAGAACTCTGAACAAAATACTTCTAATTTAGCAAACTTAGTCTCTGATCTATCCAAGGCCACTGTAAGTTTCATGAATGAAACAAGGTCTTCCATTAGAAATCTGGAAGCACAAGTGAGCCAGCTGAGTAAAAGGATCACTGAAATCCCTCCTAGTACTCTCCCAAACAATACAGAAGAGAATCCAAAAGGAGAGTGCAAGGCCATTGACATAACCAAAATGGCCGAACCCAATGAGGGAGAGGAGGACATGAATCCCAAGGAGGAAGACCTCCTAGGACGTCCAGTGATCAATAAGGAGCTTCCCTCTGAGGAACCAAAGGACTCTGAGGCTCATCTAGAGACCATAGAGATTCTATTAAACCTCCTTATGCCCTTCATGAGCTCTGATGAGTATTCCTCTTCTGAAGAGAATGAGGATGTTACTAAAGAGCAAACTGCCAAGTTTCTTGGTGCAATCATGAAGCTGAGTGCCAAATTATTTGGCATTGAAACTTGGGAAGATGAACCTCCCTTGTTCACCAATGAACTAAGTGATCTGGATCAACTGACATTACCTCAGAAGAAACAGGATCCTGGAAAGTTCATAATACCTTGTACCATAGGCACCATGATCTTTAAGGCTCTGTGTGACCTTGGTTCAGGAATAAACCTCATGCCCCTCTCTGTAATAGAGAAACTGGGAATCTATGGGGTGCAAGCTGCTAAAATCTCATTAGAGATGGCAGACAATTCAAGAAAACAGGCTTATGGACAAGTAGAGGACGTGC
>NC_029787.2:41488207-41489864 GCF_000816755.2 Arachis ipaensis | reverse complement strand
AAAAGTTGGAGCAAAAGTTAGACCCTAACTTTTACTCCAACTTTTACTCAAGCTTTCATGATTCCAACCCGGTTCAATTCGGTTCTTCTCCAAACTCCAAGAGCAATCAACCAAGGCCTCTATCAACCCAATTTCATCAAGAGCAAAGGCCCAATTGAAGGCTTGAAGACCATTTGAAGAAAGTGTATAAATAGCATAGGATTTAAGTTTTTGGAGAGCTTCCCTTTTAGTTTTTCAGAATAGCTTTCTTTTCGGTTTGCTTAGAGCTCACTTTTACATTTCTTAGCATTGTTGTTTTAATTCAAGAGAATTTGGGAGGAGAATTGATCTCTCTTCTTCCTTGTTCTTGCCCAGCACTCTTTACTTTTCTTGTCTTGGATTTTGGGTGGAGAATTGAAGAAATTCTGTTTCAATCTCACCTTGGGATCTTGTTGAATTTTCTGCTTAATTGAATTTCAGTTTCGGTTACTTGCTTCTTCATCTACTTTCTTTGTAATTTACAATTTCCTTTGTAATTGTTCTTGTTGGATCTAGGAAGGCATTGAGATCTAGACTTGGTTTTCTAGTCTCTTGGGTCCTGAGATCCGAATTTCCCATTTCCCATTCCCTGTTTACTATTTTCATGTTCATTTACTTTTCTGTTTTAGATCCGATTCAATCCAAGTCTTCTTCTATTTCTCTGCTTGTTGCAATTTTACATTTCCTTGTTTAATTTCTGCAAATCCAACTCCCCATTCCCTTTACAATTCAAGTCATTTACATTTCTTGCACTTTAAGATTTTGCAATTTACATTTCTTGCGTACATTTCTTGAGTTTCTGCCATTTAATTTCTTGTTCTTTAAGATTCAGCACTTTAATTCCTGTTCTCTTTAATTTCATGCCAATTACCCATTACCCATTCTTTCTATGCAATTTAAATTCTGCAAATCACAAATCTCTCAACCAAATCTTGATTCGCTTGACTAAATCAACCACTAAACTAAAATTGCTCAATCCTTCAATCCCTGTGGGATCGACCTCACTCCCGTGAGTTATTATTACTTGATGCGACCCGGTGCACTTGCCGGTTAGATTTGGGTGTTTTGGAGAAATTCGTTTTTCCATAAAAATATCCCATCAAGTTTTTGGCACCGTTGCCGGGGATTGATTAGATTGACAATGATTAAGTGAGGTGGTGATCTAGATCTAGCATTTTTATTTTCTGTTCCTTTAATTTTCAATTAACCCACTAACTGTTTGAATTTTTACTTAAGCTAACTAAAACTTCATTCTAGCAATAGATTGAAGTGTCACTGGTTTGTGTGTTTCTTATGTTATGCTTGTATGTCAGGTACAAGAAGAAATACACCCATCTTTCATAAACAAGACGAAAGAACTCTTAGAAGGTTAAGAAGAGCTGAAAAAGGGAAAAATATTGTTGGAGAAGAGGAATCAGAAGAAGAATTCCAAGATATGGAGGAACATTCAACCAATCCACCTGGTGGAGCTAACAACAACAATAACAACCCACCCTAGAGGATAGTTTTGGCCTCCTATACCTTTGCAAATGCTAGACATTGTGGAAGCAGCATTCTCACCCCTAATGTCAATGCAAATAACTTTGAATTAAAGCCACAACTCATTACATTGGTCCAAAACAACTGCTCGTTTGGGGGA
>NC_029787.2:41432354-41487638 GCF_000816755.2 Arachis ipaensis | reverse complement strand
TCACAAAGGAGAGGAGTAATGGAGCTAGAAGGAGTGGACTCAATATTGGCTCAAAACAAGATGATGCAGCAGTAAATTCAACAACAATTTGAGCAAATGGCCAAGAGGATTGATAGTCTCCAAGTTGCAGCAGTTAACACTAGCCAACCATCAACCACATGGGGACAGAATGAAGAAACTCAAGAAGAACAACAACAAGAACAAGTACAGTATATGCACAACCAAGGACCAAATGAAGTGTATGGTGATACATACAATCCATCCTGGAAGAACCACCCAAACCTCAGATGGAGAGATAATCATACCCAAAACCAACAACCATGGCAGAGGAACTCAAACCAAAACAACCCAAGAAGCAACCAAAACCACAACCAGCAGCAGACTAACCAAAACCCCTACAGAAAACCTCAAAACAACTACCCCAACCCC
This sequence comes from Arachis ipaensis, assembly GCF_000816755.2. Taxonomy (NCBI): domain Eukaryota; kingdom Viridiplantae; phylum Streptophyta; class Magnoliopsida; order Fabales; family Fabaceae; genus Arachis; species Arachis ipaensis. The sequence continues at coordinate 41,487,209 of NC_029787.2, read as the reverse complement.
AACCAGTACCAATCTAATAACCAACCCACCAACCAAAATGCCTACCATCCACCACCCACATCTCATAACCCACCTCAAGTATCACCTGAAGCCCAAAGAATCAATAACTTGGAGGCCGTGATAGACAAAATGTTGAAACACCAGAAAATGACAACCAAGAATCATGAAGCATCCCTGAAGAGCCTAGAGAGACAGATGGGGCAAATCTCCAAGCAGATTTCTCTTGAGAGACCCTCAAGCTCTCTGCCGAGTGACACAATTCCAAATCCTAAGGAAGAATGCAAGGCGATACAATTAAGGAGTGGAAGAACATTGATGAGCAATAATGACACTACAAAGAAGCAAGCAGAGAGCAGCAAAAGTGCAATAGAAGATGAAGAGCAAACAAAGGCAGATGAAGCCAATGATCAAGTTATGGTACCAAACAAGAGAATTGAGAAACTCAAAGAGAAAGACAACCAGCCACATGGTTCAACAGAAGTGACTCAGGGACAGCAGCAAATAGGAAAGAGCATCACACCTCGACTGTCATACCCCCAGAGGTTCAACAAAGAAACCAAGGACCAGCATTTTCACAAGTTCCTTGAGACTTTCAAAAAGCTGGAAATCAATATTCCCTTGGCTGAAGCACTTGAGCAAATGCCTATGTATGGCAAGTTTTTGAAGGAGCTTATCAATAAGAAAAGAAGTTGGCTTGAGAAGGAAACCGTGTTACTCACCGAGGAATGCAGTGCTTTGATTCAAAGGGGCATTCCACCAAAACTCAAGGATCCAGGAAGCTTTGTAGTCTCATGCACCATTGGCAGAATAATTCTCAACAAAGCTCTCTGTGACCTTGGTGCCAGCATCAACTTAATGCCTCTCTCAATGATGAGAAAACTTGCTATAGAAGAGCTTAAACCCACCAGGATGTCATTGGTTATGGCTGACAGATCAATCAAAACACCCACTGGAATTGTGGAAAATCTGTTGGTGAAGGTGGGGGAGTTTATTTTCCCTGCAGATTTTGTGATTTTGGATACTGAAGAGGAAGGAAATAATTTAATCATTCTGGGAAAGCCATTTCTAGCCACAGCAAGAGCCACTATTGATGTAGAAAAAGGAGAAATGATCTTCAGGGTCCACAATGAACAAATGGACATAAACGTCTTCAAGTCAATGCAACACATTCCTGAGCAAGAAGATTATGTGAGAGTGGACATGATAGAGAGTTTGGTGGAAGAAATGCTGGAAGAAAGTCCTCAAGAGCAAGAAGGAAATCAAGGGGCAACAGAAGAACAAATAGCTGAGACTTCTATTGAGCAAGATGAAAAACAAGACAAGAAGGAAGAAGTACGAAAACAAGAACTGAAACCATTACCCACCCATCTCAAATATGCATTCCTTGGAACATCGGAGAGCTTCCCAGTAATCATCAATTCATCCCTGACAAAGAAGGAAGAAGGAGAACTTCTTGATGTGCTCAAGGCTCACAAAGATGCTTTAGGATGGACCATTGATGACCTGAAGGGAATCAGCCCTGCAGTGTGTATGCATAAGATCCTCTTGGAAGATAATTCCAAACCAGTGGTTCAACCACAAAGAAGGCTAAATCCCAGGATGAAGGAAGTTGTCCAGAAGGAAGTAATGAAGTTGTGGAATGCAGGGATAATATTCCCAATATCTGACAGCCCATGGGTAAGCCCGGTTCAAGTTGTACCAAAGAAAGGAGGAATGACGGTCATCACTAATGAGAAGAATGAGTTGATCCTTACTAGAACAGTGACTGGGTGGAGGATGTGCATAGACTATAGAAGATTGAATGATGCCACTAGGAAGGACCATTTCCCTCTCCCATTCATTGATCAGATGTTGGAAAGGTTGGCCGGCCATGCCTATTATTGCTTTCTGGACGGATATTCTGGGTATAATCAAATCGTGGTGGACCCCAAGGACCAAGAGAAGACTGCCTTTACATGTCCATTTGGAGTCTTTGCATACCGGAGGATGCCCTTTGGGCTTTGCAACGCCCCTGCCACATTTCAAAGGTGTATGCTCTCCATTTTCTCTGATATGGTCGAAAAGTTTTTAGAAGTCTTCATGGATAACTTCTCTGTTTTTGGTGATAATTTCAATGCTTGCCTAAACCATTTAACCCTTGTTTTGAAACGGTGCCAAGAAACTAATTTAGTTTTGAACTGGGAGAAATGCCATTTCATGGTACCCGAAGGGATTTTTCTTGGCCATAAAATTTCAAGAAAAGGGATAGAGGTTGATAAGGCAAAGGTTGAAATCATAGAAAAACTCCCTCCACCAATTAATGTGAAATCTGTTAGAAGTTTCTTGGGACATGCTGGATTCTACAGAAGGTTTATCAAGGATTTTTCAAAAATAGCCAAACCTTTGAGTAATCTGTTAGTGCTTGATAACCCTTTTGTCTTTGATGAAAACTGCCAGCATGCCTTTAAAACTTTGAAAAACAGACTCACAACAGCACCAATCATCACACCTCTAGATTGGGAGTTACCTTTTGAACTCATGTGTGATGCAAGTGACCTTGCAATTGGTGCTGTACTTGGGCAAAAGAAGGGAAACCTACATCATGTCATATACTATGCAAGTAAAGTGTTGAATGAAGCCCAAAAAAATTACACCACAACGGAGAAGGAGTTGCTAGCTGTAGTTTATGCTTTTGATAAGTTTAGAGCATACTTGATAGGATCCAAAGTTGTGGTTTATATTGACCATGCTGTACTTAAGTATTTGATGTCAAAACAGGATGCTAAACCAAGACTTATCAGGTGGATATTGCTCTTACAAGAGTTTGACATTGAGGTAAGAGACAGGAAGGGCACTGAAAACCGGGTTGCTGACCATTTGTCGAGGCTACCACATGAAACAATTCAACAAGCATCTCAGCCCGTGAACGAAAGCTTCCCAGATGAGCACCTTTTGCAGATCCAGCAGGCACCTTGGTTTGCTGACATAGCAAACTACAAAGTGGGAAGAAGGATACCTCAAGACTTTTCTAAGCAACAAGTGAAGAAGTTAATCAATGATGGAAAGAAATTCTTATGGGATGAACCCTTCCTGTTCAAGAGATGTTCTGATGGAGTAATTAGAAGGTGTGTCCCTGAGAGTGAAATGAGGGATATCCTGTGGCACTGCCATGGTTCAGCTTATGGTGGACACTTTGGCCCAGAGAAAACAGCTGCGAAGATATTGCAGAGCGGCTTCTATTGGCCAACTATCTTCAAGGATGCCAGAGAATATGTTCACCAATGTAATGAATGCCAGAAAGCAGGAGGATTAACAAGAAGGAATGAGATGCCTCAAAACTTCATCTTGGAACTGGAATTATTTGATCTATGGGAAATTGATTTCATGGGGCCCTTTCCCCCTTCCTATTCTTTCAGATATATCTTAGTCGCAGTGGAGTATGTCTCAAAGTGGGTGGAAGTCATAGCCACAACCACCTGTGATGCACAGATTGTCCTCCAATTCCTGAAAAAGCACATTTTCACAAGATATGGAGTGCCCAAGGGTCTTGTCAGTGATGGTGGTAGTCACTTTTGTAACAAACAGATGGAGAAGCTCCTCCACAAATATGGAGTAATCCATAAAGTGGCCACACCTTACCACCCTCAGACTAATGGCCTCATTCAAAAGCACATTCTAACTTCCTGCACATTGTTAGTTCCAAGCAATCGAACAGATTATTCAACCACTTAACTGCCTTTCAGTCTTAACTTCATAACCTTTAGCAAGAACACAAGATTTTGCCTAGAGTTAACCTGCTGTATCCAGAGAAGTGGCAAGAACTCAAGTTTGGTGTTCCCACACCAAATTAAATCCACAAGCCACACTCAATGCATGCATACTAACTGGTCATCTAAGGGCTTGAGAAGCAAGCAACTTTTGAGAATTATGCAGGGAATTCACCACCATTTAAAGACACTATGCATCATAACTCAAAAGGGCACAACAGAAGGAAGGACAAAGGAATTGCAAACCAATAGGTTGTATTTATACTTAACCCTTACTGTTGAAAAATGTTTTGACTTGTGTTTTGATAAAGTGTTCATCTAAAACAAGTGGAAATTCTCTTAGAATAAGTAAGCTAGTCTATGTGTATACTTGTGTGTTTACTTTCACTTAACAAAAAGCATGCTTTGCCCCCTGCATTTTCAATTCAATAAAAGAAATGTTTGAATGTGAAATGAGATAGTTCTCTATTAGATAGGAGTAAAATAAAAGTAAGTGGTGGTATGTGTGTGATTGTATAATAGCTCACCTTTAATGAATAAGAACACTAGGATGTCTCCTCTTAAGTAGAAAGTAGCTACTGTCTATGAATCTCAATCAAATAAAAATCCTTGGTTAGAAAGAAAAACAAAAAGAAAAAAAAAAGGAGAGAAAAAGAAATAGCCAAAAAGTGGCAGAACAAAAGAAAACAAAAAGAAACAAAGCTGGACACCAATAGCTTGAACCTTAGAATATATGCCTGTGGTGTCTTTGTATTAGGATCTGCTTGGATTATTAAGCTCTTTGGAGTGCATCAACACTTGATGACTTGGGTTAACTAACCCGGGATCATCAGCTGAAAGTCCACTATCAAGAGCAACCTAACTACAAGGCACTTAGTAGCCCAAAGAGGTGCTGGGCATCAATGTTCTAAGAAGGAATATAACGTTGGCGCATGAAAAACACTCCCTGGACTAGCAAAAGTTTGCGCCAACGTTAGCCCCTAACTTTTTAGCTAACGTTGGCGCCATGAATAACCAAGGGGAGGCCAACGTTGGAGCAAAAGTTACCCCTAACTTTTGCCCCAACGTTGGTATCAGCAAGGAAGGGTGCTGATGTGAAAAGTTGGAGCAAAAGTTAGCCCCTAACTTTTACTCCAACTTTCACTCAAGCTTTCATGATTCCAAACCCGGTTCAATTCGGTTCTTCTCCAAACTCCAAGAGCAATCAACCAAGGCCTCTATCAACCCAATTTCATCAAGAGCAAAGGCCCAATTGAAGGCTTGAAGACCATTTGAAGAAAGTGTATAAATAGCATAGGATTTAAGTTTTTGGAGAGCTTCCCTTTTAGTTTTTCAGAATAGCTTTCTTTTCGGTTTGCTTAGAGCTCACTTTTACATTTCTTATCATTGTTGTTTTAATTCAAGAGAATTTGGGAGGAGAATTGATCTCTCTTCTTCCTTGTTCTTGCCCAGCACTCTTTACTTTTCTTGTCTTGGATTTTGGGTGGAGAATTGAAGAAATTCTGTTTCAATCTCACCTTGGGATCTTGTTTAATTTTCTGCTTAATTGAATTTTAGTTTCAGTTACTTGCTTCTTCATCTACTTTCTTTGCAATTTACAATTTCCTTTGCAATTGTTCTTGTTGGATCTAGGAAGGCATTGAGATCTAGACTTGGTTTTCTAGTCTCTTGGGTCCTGAGATCCGGATTTCCCATTTCCCATTCCCTGTTTACTGTTTTCATGTTCATTTACTTTTCTGTTTTAGATCCGATTCAATCCAAGTCTTCTTCTATTTCTCTGCTTGTTGCAATTTTACATTTCCTTGTTTAATTTCTGCAAATCCAACTCCCCATTCCCTTTACAATTCAAGCCATTTACATTTCTTGCACTTTAAGATTTTGCAATTTACATTTCTTGCGTTCTAAGTTTCTGCCATTTAATTTCTTGTTCTTTAAGATTCAGCACTTTAATTCCTGTTCTCTTTAATTTCATGCCAATTACCCATTCCCTTTACTTTCTATGCAAATTAAATTCTGCAAATCACAAATCTCTCAACCAAATCTTGATTCGCTTGACTAAATCAACCACTAAACTAAAATTGCTCAATCCTTCAATCCCTGTGGGATCGACCTCACTCCCGTGAGTTATTATTACTTGATGCGACCCGGTGCACTTGCCGGTTAAGTTTGGGTGTTTTGGAGAAATTTGTTTCTCTACGAAAATATCTCATTAGGAGGCCACAACCAAACTCTAAGTTTGGTGTTGAACTCCCATATCCAAACTCTAAGTTTGGTGTTGGAGAGTCTCAACAATGCTCTGAACATCTGTGAGGCTCCATGAGAGCCCACTGTCAAGCTATTGACATTAAAGAAGCGCTTGTTGGGAGGCAACCCAATTTCTATTTATCTAACTATATTTTTCTTAGTTATATATCTTTATAGGTTCATGATCATGTGGAGTCACAAAATAAACAAAAAAATCAAAAACGGAATCAGAAACAGCAGAAGAAAAATCACACCCTGGAGGAGCATCTGTCTGGCGTTCAACGCCAGAACAGAGTATGGTTCTGGCGCTGAACGCCCAAAATGGGCAGCATCCTGGCGCTGAACGCCCAGAACAAGCATGGTTCTGGCGTTCAACGCCAGAAATGGCAATAAATGGGCGTTGAACGCCCAAAAACACCTCTGAGTCATGGGAGATGGAAATATTCATCTCAAGGGACTATAGCTCAGTGGTAGAACATATGGCTGCAAATCAAGAGATCCCTGAGATACCTCAGGGGATGCACTTCCCTCCATATAAATATTGGGAGCAAATCAACACCTCCCTAGGAGAATTAAGTCCCAACATGGGACAACTAAGGGTGGAACATCAAGAGCCATGTGCTTGTGGCGTGAAGGTGTCAAGTGAAAACTTGAGACTGAGCGGTTAAAGTCAAGGTCCAAAGCAGAAAGAAGAGTGTGCTTAAGAACTCTGGACACCTCTAATTGGGGACTTTTTCAATGGATAAAGTGAGATGCCAAAACTATTCAAGAGGCAAAAAGCTATAAGTCCCGCTCATTTGATTGGAGCTGTGTTTCATTGATAGTTTGGAATTTATAGTATATTCTCTTCTTTTTATCCTATTTGATTTTCAGTTGCTTGGGGACAAGCAAACAATTTAAGTTTGGTGTTGTGATGAGCGGATAATTTATACGCTTTTTGGCATTGTTTTTAGTATGTTTTTAGTAGGATCTAGTTACTTTTAGGGATGTTTTCATTAGTTTTTATGTTAAATTCACATTTCTGGACTTTACTATGAGTTTGTGTGTTTTTCTGTGATTTCAGGTATTTTCTGACTGAAATTGAGGGACTTGAGCAAAAATCAGATTCAGAGGTTGAAGAAGGACTGCTGATGCTGTTGGATTCTGACCTCCCTGCACTCAAAGTGGATTTTCTGGAGCTAAAGAACTCTAAATGGTGTGCTTCTAATTGCGTTGGAAAATAGACATCCTGGGCTTTCCAGCAATATATAATAGTCCATACTTTGGTCAAGAATAGATGACGCAAATTGGCATTCAATGCCAGCTCTCTGCCCAATTCTGGCGTCCAGCGCCAGAAAAGGATCCAAAACCAGAGTTGAACGCCCAAACTGGCACAAATGCTGGCGTTCAACTCCAAGAAGGACCTCTACACGTGAAACACTAAAGCTCAGCCCAAGCACACATCAAGTGGGTCCCGGAAGTGGATTTATGTATCAATTACTTACTCCTGTAAACCCTAGTGACTAGTTTATTATAAATAGGACCTTTTACTATTGTATTAGACATCTTGGAATTCATTGTTCATCTTTAGATGCCTGGTTCTTAGATAAGAGGGGCTGGCCATTCGGCCATGCCTGGACCTTTCACTTATGTAATTTTAACGGTAGAGTTTCTACACTCCATAGATTAAGGTGTGGAGCTCTGCTGTTCCTCAAAGATTAATGCAAAGTACTACTGTTTTCTATTCAATTCATCTTATTTCGCTTATAAGATATTCATTCGCACTTCAACCTGAATGTGATGAACGTGACAATCATCATCATTCCCTATGAATGCGTGCCTGACAACCATTTCTGTTCTACATTAGATTGAATGAGTATCTCTTATATCTCTTAATCGGAATCTTCGTGGTGTAAGCTAGAATGATGGCGGCATTCAAGAGAATCCGGAAGGTCTAAACCTTGTCTGTGGTATTCCAAGTAGGATTCAATGATTAAATGACTGTGACGAGCTTCAAACTCGCGATTGCCGGGCGTAGTGACAGACGCAAAAGGATAGTAAATCCTATTCCAGCAGGATCGAGAACCGATAGATGAATAGCCGTGCCGTGACAGGGTGCGTTGACCATTTTCACTGAGAGGATAAGATGAAACCATTGACAAGGGTGATGCCTCCAGACGATTAGCCTTGCCGTGACAGGGCATTTGGATCATTTTCCCGAGAGAAGACCGAAAGTAGCCATTGACAATGGTGATGCATTACATAAAGCCAGCCATGGAAAGGAGTAAGACTGATTGGGTGAAGATAGCAGGAAAGCAGAGGTTCAGAGGAACGAAAGCATCTCTATTCGCTTATCTGAAATTCTCACCAATGATTTACATAAGTATTTCTATCCCTGTTTTATTAATTATTTTCGAAAACACCATTATCAATTTATATCTGCCTGACTGAGATTTACAAGGTGACCATAGCTTGCTTCATACCAACAATCTCCGTGGGATTCGACCCTTACTCACGTAAGGTATTACTTGGACGACCCAGTGCACTTGCTAGCTAGTTGTGCGAAGTTGTGAACCATGGTATTGGCATCATGTTTTTGGCGCCATTACCAGGGAAAGAAAGAGCGATGAATTTTACATAATTAAAGTGTAATCACAATTTCTGCGCACCATGAATTCACCAAACCTTGATGAAGTTCTTCACAAGCTTTGAGCTCCTAAAGTTGATCCTCTTGTATGCCGGGATCCCAAATCTTGTTTCTACACCCGTCTTTAAGTTGATCATCATTATTCCAACCGGGTGGCAAGCAATCCAAATTCTCAATGAAGTACCAAACTCTTCTCTTAGATCCAACCAATTGATCACTAGTCCAACCCTTGCATCTAGCTCTTGAAATCTCAACCTTGATGAGTCTTGATTTGCAACTCCAACCATTAAACATCCTTCACAAAACCTCCTAAGTTGACCATCCGTTTCAAGCTTACCATACTCAAGTGGGACAATAAAGTTAAGAGAGACAAGTTTTACCCACTCAATTGGAGGAGTAGATGGAAACCTAGGTAGAGAAGTATCCAACAATCTTGACAAAGCATATTCAACTCCCGTCCAACCTTGCCGAAGAGCTTCTACTTCCACATCATTCTCAAACTCAATCAGAGAAGGTTCTTCATACTCAAGGAGTTCATTTGCAGATGTAGATTCATCACTAGGAGGACTTGATTCATGATCATCATCACCAAGGAAACTTGCCTCTTGATCTATTCCGTCCAATTCTTCACAGGGAACATGCCTTGGAAGTTGTGCACCTTCTTCCTTAACCTCTTTTTCAGGTCCAATGGGGGATGATTCAATTATAGTAAGAAATTCATCAATTATTGAATCCATCTCTTGATCAACCTCCTCAAAGTCTTCAACCATGATATGCTTTGAAGGTTGTACATCCTCCTCAACATCAATTTTAAACTTCTTGGAAGGAGGCTCTATGACTTGAGGTTCCCATGGACTCTCAACATCTCCTAAGTCTTCAACCACTTCTTCCTCTTCAACAATTACGTCTTCCTCCAATTGTTCTAGTACAAAATCACATTCCTCATTTCCACCGGAGCTTCTAATCTCTCCTTCATGCTACGCTCCTCATTAAATTATCCACATGCGGCCATGGGAGTACTTTGAGTATCGAAGCGTAGGGAGACTAAATTATTTACTACCTCGGTCAAGGTAGCTACGAATTCTAGTGTCTTCCTTTGAGTTTCACGTTGCTCATGAAGAAGAAGGCCAATGGTGTCATCCATTGTAGATTGGAGTGGATATGAGGGTTCGTTACTTGGGAGGAAGGATTTATGATAGGAAGGTGGTTCATCTTAATAAGGGTATGGAGATAGTGTATATTGAGGTGGTATATATGAGAATGGTAGTTCTTGGGAGTAATTGTATTGGAATGTGGGTGGTTCTAAGTATGACTCATATGGCTCATAAGGTGGTTAGTATGGTGGATTAGGATTAGGATCATATGAAGGTGTTTGGTAAAAAGGGGCTTATGAATATGATTGAAGGCTATGTTGTGGGGGATAAGGGTCATAGGTGTATGGTGGTGGTTGTTGATAATCGCAAGGAGGTCTACCATAACCATCGGTTTGGTATGCATCTTGGAATGACTCTTGCTCATAGTAAGTTGGTGGAGGTTGTTGCCAAGAGAGTTGATCAAATGCTTGAGGCTCCTCCCACCTTTGATTGTCCTATCCTTGATGCATGTTCTCATTGTAGCTTCTATTCCCTACAACAAAATTTGAACCAAACTCATAGCCAAGGTGGTGAGAATTCATAATAACAAGAGAAAATAAAAACAAAAACTTAACAAGAAATAATGAAATTAAACTCCTAAAACTAGCAACAACTAACAAAGAAACAAAACGCACACATATTCACAATATTCACAATAACCAATAATAAGGCACACATTTGCAATTCCCCGGCAATGGTGCCAAAAACTTGACGGAGGAAAAATGTCGGTAGGATTTTCACAAAAAAATATCGTGTTGCAAGTATAGTTCTAAACTGACAATTAAACCTCAATCAACGTTTAGATTATTTGTCACTTAAGCAAACCCAATAAAATTAACCGAAGTATTTAAACCTCATGTTGTCTCTCAAGGAATTGCAGGAAAGTGTAGTTTATTATTGGCTATGGAACAGTATATTTTTGGGTTTTGTAATAAGAAACAAGAAAGTAAAATGGCAAGAAAATAAACTAATAACTAGGAAAGTTCTTAGCAAGGAAAGAGAATTAGAAGTCCTATCCTCATTATCATCGTCAATTGTGATGGTAAATGTAAATTGCTTTTACTTTGTTATCCTCTAACAAATGAAGGAAAGTCAAGCGAGCAAAATCGACTTAAGTTTACAAGTCCTAATCAAAGACTAGATTTAGTGAGGCTCAAGCTAACTAACAACTTTCAATCATCAATCAACAAAAGAATTTTGATAACTCAAGAGTTTCTAATTAATCAATCCAAGTCAAGAACATAAAAATCTAAATTAAAATCCACCCAAGCATTTTATCAAACACTTGGAAGGCATAGAATAAAGACATAGAAAATTGACAAGACATAGGAAATTCTTAAACTAACCAAAATAAAGAAATAACAATAGCAAAGTAATTGAACAATAAGAAACATGAAACATAAATTGCATTAATGAAAATTGAGAGTAATACATGAACTCATAAACTAAATTAGCATAATAAAGGAATCAATAAGAGAAGTAGATAACTAAAGTGCTAGAACAAATAAAAGTAAGAGAAAACTAAATTAAAATTAGACTGAAACCTAAACCTAAGGAGAAATTGGAAGAGAAAACCCTAAACCTAGAGAGAGAAGAGAGCTTCTCTCTCTAGAATTCTACATCTAAAACCTAATGTGTGTATGAATGAAAAGTGAATGATGGACCATCTCCCCTGATTCGTCCCACTCTGCAGCTTCTAATCCTCATTTTTGGGCTTGAAATTGGGCCAAAAGCAGCCCCGAAATCGCCCCCAGCATTTTCTCGTAACTGAGGCACGTGACGCTTGTCACGCGTACGCGTCATCCATGCGTGTGCGTCGAGGCCAGCTTCCCAAAACTTCAATTTCTTGTGTTCCTTCCACTTTTGCATGCTTCCTTTCCATCCTCTAAGCCATTCCTGCCCTATAAACCCTGAAAATACTTAACGAAAATATCGCTGCATCGAATGGTAATAAGAGAGGATTAAAGATTTGCGATTTTAAGGCCTAAGAAGCATATTTTCAATCATAGCACAAAATTAGGAAGAAAACTTAAAAACATGCAATTTATATGGATAAGTGTGAGAATAGTTGATAAAATTCACTTAATTCAATACAAAATAAACTGTAAAATAGTGGTTTATCATTGATGTGTGATCCCAGTGATAGGACTTCGTGTGATCCTAGTGAAAGCGCTTCGTTTATCACTCTGCAATAACAGAAGTAAGCACTCATTGTCATCCTCTTTATCGATATTGTCCAAAATTGATTAACTATATTTGCTGCGCATTGAATTACTGTTTTCATTATAGTAATAGTGAAAATTTTGAACTTATTTTTGTTGATTTTTGTTTTGAAATGGATAGGTATTTTATTGTAGGATTTTTTATTGGTTTTATTTTTTATACAGAAAATGAAAATTCACATTTCTCTTATGTATCTTATATGGGATTTGTGTTTTAAAATAAGAACATTCCACCCTTTAATAATAATATTTTTTTTAAATTTATTAATTTCCACCTCAATTGTCCAAAATAATAATAAAGAGTGTCAAATTATTGTTTTTTTAGCCACATATACACTAAACTAAACAGAAATAGAGTTCTTTTAACGGCAAGTTAGTTTTGTCTATCGTAAACTTTTTTTAAATGCGTATATTAAAATTTTAATTCTTTCATGTATATTTTTAAGATCCCAAAAATCTTTTATGTGTCTTTTTGTCTATTTACTAAAAAAAACCTACTAAACCACCAATCCACTCATAAATAAAGTCGGTTTGTATATTACTAGTCTTTTAAATTTTACCCAATGGTTTAAATTAACCCAATCCCACCATCACAAAAGAATTCTTCCAAGTCATGTTACTATGACTTATGGGTTCAAAATGACACCCATAACTTGATCAGTTATCATTGTTATCATGTTATTTGCTACTCGGCCACTGTGTTATCCTGAACATAATGATTACATGTAATAAATAGAGTTGCACACTTTCGGTTGAAAATATAAAGATGGTTTTAAGGCATGATTAAATACTTTTTTATAGAGATATTTGTCTTCACACTTAATTACTATAGAGTTGATGACAATATTCTCTCAATATACAATGAAACTAATGAATTTTTCAATTAATAATAATAAAAAATTATTAACTCTCTTAAAAAAGCATACATTTTTTTTTCTTTTGTTGCACTTTCCAATATTTGCATGGATAGTAATCAAAAGTTACGTAGTTTGTGAATGGCTGTGACCTTTTTAATGGGTTTCAAATTTAACAAACATGTCTTATCAATATCCATATTGATTTCTTTATGAAACACACTAAAAAGACATCCTTTTGTCAATTAATACAATAATTCAATACATAAAGTATTAATGTTATTGTTTGTACCATACTAAACGGTTAATAACCGTTAATTACTTCATTATTATTGAAAATAATATTAATAATATTACAAATTTGTAAATACCTTTTAATTTCCAACTATTTATAAAATTTAAATGTCATACAAATATACACATAAAGAATGTATCAGTACATTTTTTTAGTGTAAATTTTAAAGTTTTAACGAAGTAATAGATGTATAATCGATTAAATCTATACTTCATGTATTAGCACCAAAAATCACATACATTACTTATACCCTCTAAATTTAAGAGTCTATAATTTTAACTTTTTAAGCATTTATATGGTCTTGTGCTCATTATGATTTCATGAATATTTACGAGAATAAAACCTCTAAAATTTTCGATTAAAGTGGCACCACTCCCATATTAATATAGGTGAAATCCTTTGATAATAATATTATCATTCCATTAAGAGTTTTAACTCACTCTCATAATTTAATGTAAATAGTGCTAAATCCTATACCTTAGTGCTCTAATTACTAAATAATTTGTTATTACCCATTAAACCTTGAAACTAGTGGTCTACTAGAATAAAGTTGTGTTTTCATCATTTAACAACAATAGGTTTTAATCTCATTTTAGCAGTAGTCTCTTTGATTTTATCCCTTGAATCTTTAGTCAAAGAGTCTGCTAAATTTTCTAGAGATCTTACATAAGTGATGGTAATTACACCATCATCTATTAGTTGCCTTACAAACTCATGTCTCAAACTTATATATCTAGACTTTTCATTATAATCCTTATTATATGCTCGAGACATGGTTGATTCATTATTACAAAAGATTGAAATGGTTATCGTTTGCTGTAACCACATCTTTATATCATATAACAAATTTCTTAACCATTCCGCTTCTTTACCTGTGGCTGATAAAGCTACAAACTTAACCTCCATAGTAGAATGTGTAATACATGTTTATTTCTTTGAGGTCTAACTTATAGCTCCACCACCTAGGGTAAAAATCCATCCTGAAGTGGATTGTTATCACTAAGATTTATAATTCAACTTGCGTCGGAATAACCTTCTAAGACTGCGAGACAATCACTATAATGTAATCTCAAGTTATGCTTTTCTTGAGATAACCAAGAACTCTAGTTATACTTTTACAATGTTGATTGCTAGATTTTCCTGTAAATCTTGATAATTTGTACACAACAAATGCTACATCTGGTCTGATACAATGCATTACATACATGAGACTTTCTATAGCACTAGCATATTATTCTAATTGTGCTATAGGTCTTTCCATATTTTCTTTTAATTTAAAATTAGAATCATAGGGTGTATGGATTCTTTAATTGCGAAATGATTAAACTTTTTCAATATTTTTTTGATATAATGAGATTAACTTAAAGTAAAACCAACTTCATTCTTATGCACCTTTATGCCTAATATTGTATCAACTTCATTCAAATCCTTCATTTTGAATTTAGAAATTAGATACTCCTTCATTACATAAATTCCTTCTAAATTCGTTCAGATGATTAACATATCATCAACATATAGACAAACGACTACTCTATAATCTTTAGTAAATTTTGAGTAAATACATTTATCCGCACTATTATGTGAGAAACCATTTGATAACACCACTGAATCAAACTTCTCATGCCATTGTTTAGGCACTTGTTTTAGGCCATACAAAGACTTAATTATTTTACAAACTTTCTTTTCATTTTTAGGTAGCACATAGCCTTCCGGTTGCTCCATATATATTTTTCATTAAGAGCTCCATTTAGAAAAGCCGTCTTAACATCTATTTGATGTATATGAAGCTTGTGAATGGATGCTAGTACTATAAGAGTCCTAATAGAAGTAATTCTTGCCACAGGTGTGTAGGTATTAAAATAGTCTAGACCTTCTTGTTGTTAACTTCTTTGGCCACTAACCTTGCTTTAAAGGTTTGTAATGAACCATCAGTGCTATACTTTCTTCTAAATACCCAGTTACATCCTATAGGTTTTGATCTTGTAGGCAAATCAACCAAGACCCAAGTATTGTTTGATAATATTAAGTCCATTTCATTATTTGTTGCTTCTTTCCAAAAAGCAGAATCCCTTAAAGCCATAGCCTCTTTGAACATTTGAGGATCACCTTCTATGTTCATCACAATAGGAATCTTGTTTGTCATAGAATCCCTAGTTTCTTCTACCAAAAAGGTGATAGCCTGAGAAAAAATAAAATATGGACCCAAGTCCTTTTCTTTCTTACTCTCAAGCTCTTTCTAAGTTCAATCAATTTTTTGTCATTTAGACGTTTATTATTTTAATTATTTATTTCTTGTGAAATATTAGTATCATTTTGGAAATATTCTGAACTAGAAGTTGAATCATTGATAAATTTATTTTTAATAAATTCTACCTCTCTTGATTTACCAACTACATTAGACACTAAGTCTAATATTTTATATGCTTTAGAATTTTAAGCATATTTTATGAAAGTGTCTTTTATGGCTCTTGTCTCCAATTTAGTTTTTTTTTTTTTATCCGGAACTCGATAAAAGGTAAACACCCTCACACTTTTAGATAATTCAAATTAGGTTTTCTTACTTTCCAAATTTAACAAGAAAAAACCTTTCTATGTCTTGATGGTATCTTATTATAGATATGACATGATATTAAGTTGCTTTACCCCATAAATTATAAGAAAATTTTGTATTTAGTAATATTGAATTAACCATATCCACTAAGGTATGATTTTTCCTTTCTGCTAAACCATTTTGTTGCGGAGTATACGAAGTGGAAGATTCATGCACAATACCATGTAGTTCACAAAAATGATCAAATTCATTAGAAAAATATTCTCCACTTCGATCACTACAAAGAACTTTTATTTTCTTATCATGCATATTTTTTACTTTCATTTTATATTTCTTAAACATTTCAAAAGTTTCATATTTATTTCTAAACAAATAAACATAAGTAAATCTAGAACAATCATTAATAAAAGTTATAAAATATCTTTTACCTCGTCTAGTAATATTGTCATTTAATTCATAAATATCACTATGAATCAATTCTAATAAATGTGTATCTTTCAACTTTAGAAAAATGTTTCTTAGTAATTTTTGACCATATGCAAATATCACATTTCCTATTAAAATCCTTGTTACTAAGATCAATATAGTTATTTTTATCCATATATTCAATTGATTTATAATTTAAGTATACTAATCTACTATGCCATTGGTAGCACGAATCCCCACACCTTTGTACTAGTGTACCAGCAAGTGCACTAGGTCGTCCAAGTAATACTTGAGCGAGTCAGGGTCGATTCCACGAGGATTGTTGGCTTGAAGCAATCTATGGTTATTCTGCAGATCTTAGTCAGGCAGATGAAAGAGTAGGAGATGTTGGTATGTTATTTTTAATTGCATAAAAGAAAAGGGAATAGATAAACAGAGTAATTAGAACTTAGAAGTCATGTAAACTATGAAAAGAGAGATAAGAATGAGGTAAAGAATTGGAGTTGCTTAGTCTTTCTGAATTAATTCAGGCAGTACTGTTTCCTTTGTTTGTGAGTGATTTCTCCAATGGCAGGCTATATGTGATTGACACTGGTTTGAGCAGCTGCTAATACTCCTCCAGATCTGAACCCCAGGTTTAGTGTGGATCCATTCTAATTGAGGGTGAAGCTCGTACAATTTATTCTCCATCATGATCCTACTCAAAATGCAAAAGACAAGGTCAGATCTTCCGAATCAGAGAATGATGCACCTTGGGTTCTAGCCTCTACCACAGAGACCCTAATCTCCCCGAAAATTGGCTGAACTGATGTCTTGAGAAGTCTCCAACAGAATCGTGGATTAGCCGTTTGAGAGATGTATATTCAAGCTGGTGGTTCATCATTGTCCGATGAAAGACGCACTCTGAACCCATGTAGAATGTGATAACCTTATGCTAGTTCAACGCATTCATATTGATGAAGAACGAATATACATCTTAGAATTAATCAAACACGTATCAAAGAGAAACATTAATACTTTTATTAATTCATAGGACTTAGTAGGATTCCTCCCCTCAACCTAGGAGGTTTAGAAACTCATAATGATAAGAAAATACAATGGAATAAATGAAAAAATGCTGAATGATCTGCATGATTATGTAAAATATGCTTAAAATACTAAACAGATGACTAGTAAAGGTAAAATAGTCTATTTAGTGCTAAAATTCACTTCTGGGGCCCACTTGGTGAGTGTTTGGGCTGAGCTTTGATGAGATCCATGTGCTAGGAGACTCCTTGGGTGTTGAACACCAGCTAGGGGGTCCTCTCTGGGCGTTTGGACGCCGATCTCTGCTCTTTGGGCGCTGGACGCCTAGAAGGGGGCAGGAAGCTGGCGTTGGACGCCAGTTTTGGGCCTTCTAATCCGAAGCAAAGTATGAACTATTATATATTTCTGGAAAGCTCTGGAAGTAAGCTTTTCATAGCCGTTGAAATCTCTCCATTTGGACTTCTGTAGTACCATAAAAGATTTTCTGAACGCAGGTAGGTCAGATCCAGACAGCATCTGCAGTGCTTTCTCTGTCTCAGAATCAGACTTCTGCTCCAGCTCCTCAATTTCAGCCAGAAAATACCTGAAATTATCTAAAAATACAAAAACTCATAGTAGAATCCAAAAAATGTGAATTTAACACTAAAACCTATAAAGACTTAATAAAAACTAAATAAAAGCTACTAAAAACTATATGAAAGTGATGCCAAAAAGCGTATAAAATATCCGCTCATCACAACACCAAACTTAAACCGTTGCTTTTCCCCAAGCAACTAAGAACATAGTAGGATAGAAAAAAGATTAAGATACAATAAATTTCTAAGTTTCGAATGAAGCTTAGTTACAATCAGATGAGCGGGACTTAGTAGTTTTTTGCTTCTGAATAGTTTTGGCATCTCACTATCCATTGAAATTCAGAATGGTTGGCATCTTTAGGAACTTAGAATATAGATGATATTATTAACTCTCTTAGTTAAGCTTATTTTGATTCTTGAACACAGTTTTTAGAGTCTTGGCTATGACCCTAATCACCTTGTCTTCCAATATTACCACCGGATACAATAATGCCACAGACACTTTAACTGGGTGAACCTTTTCAGATTGTGACTCAGCTTTGCTAGAGTCCCCAGATAGAGGTTGATGACAAGTCATCTTATGCTAACTTTTCAAGCGTTTTTCACTTTTTTTCATTAGGTTTTATGCACTTTCTTGCATTGTAAGTAAGTAATTTGGAGTGAAATTGCATGGTTTGGTTAAATCAATAAACCACCCTTTAATTGGCACAAAATCATGAGGTTTAAGCAAAAATTAATTGGTTTTTAAATGAATTTTAAACCTTGTGAATTCGGTGATACTTTGATTGGTTGTTTTGATTACTTGTAGGTGAAGAAAAGAAGAAAACAAGAAAGTGTGTCCTAGGAAGCGTAGCTAAAGGAAGAGAAAGCGTGGCGCAATAAAGGAAAGAAACCATAGCGCTCTCTCCAAGAGCTCAGCGCTCTCCATAAGAGCGCCACTCAAGGCCAGGGAAGCAAAGCATCAATGCTGTGCTCTCCCACTTAACCGAGCACAAAAATGAACCAAGGAAGGAAAGGAAAAGCACAATGCTCGGTTAATGCCACTCACTTTATCGGGCTGTATCCAAAATGATTACAAGGGGTAATGTTTGACAATGAAAGCCCCAAGGATCGAACCAAGCACCTAAGGGGAGGAAGGGGCACTACTCATCAAGGAAAATAAGTCAAAAATTTGCCAAATGCATTTCCCAAGGCTCGAAGTTAAGGACGCCCCACTCAAGGCATGCGCTGCCTTTGTTGTCCTCACAAGGGAATTAGTGTTGAAATGCTTCCACCAGGGGTTGAACCTGGAGCCTCATTAAAAAGGAGAAGGATGCTGTGCTCTTGGCATTGACTGAGTGCTACCTTCCTTGTTTGCTAGCAACATTGACACGGAACAAGGCTTGTGGAGCGAGACTTGACACGACCAAGAGGGAAGCATTGTGCGCGCACAAGGCTTGGCAAGGCAGCATGGATGCTGCGCTCTTGCCACCAACTGAGCATCACCCTGATGCTACCCATCACGCACATTGCAAGACCAAGGCAAGGGAGAATGTGATGCTCTTGGCACCAACCGAGCACTCTACTGGGATAAATCACCCATTGGCCCAAAAATCAACCAAAATTCCAATTTAATTCAATTCTTCACCAAATTAAAAAGCCCACTCCAAATTCTAAAATCCAAAAATAGGAAGTGTATAAATAGAAGTTAGTTTGATTTAGAAAGCACCTTTTACCTTCTTTTAGAATTTTCACTTGTAATTTTGAGAGCTTTACTTTGATTTTGGATCTCTGAGTTTATTTTTTGGAGAATTGGGAAGGAGAATTGATCTCTCTTCTTCCTTGTTCTTGCCTCTGCACTTTTTACTCTTTGTTTTGGATCTTGGGTGGAGAATTGAAGAAATTCTATTTCAATCTCACCTTGAGATCTCCTTCTAATTAGTTGTCTGCATAATTCAAGGAATTTTGATTTGGGATTTGAATTCTCTTTACTGCTTTCATCTTCTAATTCTTCTGAAATTGTTTTCTACTTCTCTTACAATTACTCTCTTGTTGGATCAAGGAAGGACTTGAGATCTAGACTTGTTTTCTAGTCTCCTCCACCCCTGAGATCTTCAACTTTCCTTTAGCTATTGCAATTGAGCTGCATTTTACTTTATGTTTGGTTTCTCAAGTAATTTTCCTTTTCTTGTTTAGATCTGCTGCATCTCAATTCTTCTTCTACTTCTCTGCTGATTGTCATTTATTTTTTTCTTGTTTAATTTCTGCAATCCCAGTTCCCAAATCCTTTTATAATTCAAGCAATTTATATTTCTTGCACTTTATGCTTCAATCATTTACATTTCTTGCAATCTAAGTTTCTGCAATTTACATTACTTGCACTTTAAGATTCAGCTTCTTTACTTCCTTTGCTCTTTAATTTACAGTCATTTATCCCTCTCCCTTTAAATTTCATGCAATTTAGTTTCTGTTGAACACAAACCACTTAAATCAACACTTGTTTGCTTGACTAAATCAACCACCTAACTAAAATTGCTCAATCCTTCAATCCCTGTGGGATCGACCTCACTCTTGTGAGTTATTACTACTTGATGTGACCCGGTACACTTGCCGGTGAGTTTAGGTGTTGGAATTCGTTTCCAACCCTTCAAGTTTTTGGTGCCGTTGCCGGGGATTGATTAGATTGACAATGATTAAGTAAGGTGGTGGTCTACATCAAGCATTTTTTCTTTTCTGTTTCTTTAATTTTTGACTAACACACTAACTGTTTGAATTTTTGCTTAAGCTAACCAAAACCTCACTTTTGCGATAGAGTGAGGTGTTACTGGTTTTCTGGTTTTGTGTGTTTCTTGTACTGAGTATACGACAGAAGCAAGTGTTTTCTACTTCTCTTTTAAGCCTATTAACTGTTTGACACAGTGTCAGCTAACCCTCTAACCATATTCTGGCGTGAGAATATTCAATCTTCATTTGGACTATTTGTGATTGTGCAGGTCATGGAGGAGAACCCAACGAATCCCAGTCATTGTGGGAGTAGTGTCCTTACCCCAGATGACAATGCAACCCATGAATTGAAGCACCCGCTCATCACCGTGTTACAAAACAACTGCTCCTATGGAGGAAATCCACTGGAAGACCCCATTCAGCACTTATCTACATTCTCAAAAATCTGTGACACGGTGAAGCCTAATGGTGTACATCCAGCCACATACAAACTATTGATGTTCCCATTTTCATTAAAGAATGAGGCTGCTCAATGGCTTGAAGCCTTCCCACAAGGAAGCATCACTAGATGGGAGGATCTAGTGAGTAAATTTCTGGCCAAGTTCAAACCACCCCAGAAAATTAGTAAGCTAGAGGCAGAAGTGCAACCATCCACACAAGAGAAGGGAGTGATGGAAATTGAAGGTGTAGATGCAATCGTCATGGCTCAAAACAAGCATATGCACCAACAACTTTAGCAACCAATGGAGCTGATGGTAAGGAAAATCAATAAGCTGCAAACTGCTGTAGTAAATGCACACAACCTACCCCAAAACTTACATGGTTGGAATCAATCTGAAAAAGGTTTTGGAGCAATTAACTATGAGCAACAAAGTCCTGAATGGTTACACTCTCTAAACAGTACCTCAAGCCTGTCCAACACAATTCTCAGGGTGATGTGTACAACCCACCCTGGAGGACTCATTCCAACTTGAGGAGGGGTGAGCACCAAAATCAAAGACCAAGGAATTGCAATCATAACAACTCCAACATCACACACAATCATAACCATAACCTTGCTAATAGCACCCATTACTCACCACCACAACACACAAACCTCCAACCTCCTTACACTTCACAATCTTCCCAAAACAACTTTCATCAACCATTTCAGTTCACACAACCACAACTAACTCAGTGCTCTCAAATAATTTCTAACCTAGAGATAATGATGGAAAAGCTCATGAACAAACAAACCTTGGCAAACACACATCAGGAAGCAGCAATCAGAAGTCTTGTAGGAAAATCGGAGCAAGCGGATAAATACACTGCAGAACTGGGTAAGAAGAGGGCAAATACCTTCCCCAAAGCCACTGAAGACAACCCGAAAGACAATGAAAAAGCTGCTAGGTGGGAGAAATGGAAAGCAATCATAAAGGAAAGTGAGAAGGCTATGGAAAAAGAAGCAATTATCTAAGAAAAACACCACGGAGAAGTTCCACAAGAAGAGATAGAGGAAAGGAAGCCCATAGCAAGAGGAGAAAATCTAAGGCAACAAGATTTTCAGCTTCCATGATCAAAGAATGGAGGATGTCAAGCTAGTGACAATAAAAGAGCGCTTGTTGGGAGGCAACCCAACCTGAGGTAGTTTTCTTTTCATAATTATTTCAATAAAAAGGTGGAGTAGTTTTATCTGTAGTGCAAGGAGCTAAGTTTGGTGTTTCACACCAAAATAATTTGAGGAAGAGTGAAGGGTGCTAAGTTTGTTGTTCCACCAAAAATCTCAATTGAAAATACATTTTCACCTTCCTGCATAATCAGTTGCCAGCTCCGAACCACCAGAGAAGCTACTTAGCAATTGTTTATTTTTCAGTTCATAGTCTGTTTTCTGGTTCATAGTTTGCTTTTCTAGTTTATAGTATATTTTCTTACTAAGAGCACATGTGGTTTCTGCATATATACAAACTACTGCATAAGGCAAGGAACTAAGTTTGGTGTTCACACACCAATCTAAGTTCGGAAGTCTACAAACATACATGCATACTAACCATTTTTCAAGTGCTTGGGGAATAAGCAACTTTCAATATCATTGCAGAGGTTTATCCAAATTTTTGGAAGGATTAAGCATCATCAACCAAAGAGATAAAGAGGAATGTGAAGACCAGCAATGATGATGATGAGGAGTAAAGCAAGTAAACTCCAAAAGGTTGTATTGTCAAGTAATTATTTTACATCAAACAGTGCTATGACTGGAAGTGATATTGTATCCCTGTCTGTCTGCCTAGTATAGTTTTTCTGTAATTCAATAATTGAGATGCTTGATAGTTCACAACACTATACTCTTCAAAACTTGCTTGCACTCAATATTTCAAAAAAAGGCAGCAAATGAAAGTTCTTTGAAAAGAAGGATTGAGGAATTAAACAGTTTTGAGGCAAGCAAAAGATTAGGAGAAGTGGTGGTTCTAGTTGTATAATTATGCATTGAGGTTGCATGCTTATGAAAACTTGC
The DNA here is from genome assembly GCF_000816755.2 of Arachis ipaensis. Lineage (NCBI taxonomy): Eukaryota > Viridiplantae > Streptophyta > Magnoliopsida > Fabales > Fabaceae > Arachis > Arachis ipaensis. The sequence continues at coordinate 41,464,320 of NC_029787.2, read as the reverse complement.
ATGGAGCTCATAGGCAGGACATAGAGTTCAAAGAAGTATGGTGGAGATTCTTAAACCTTTATTGATCCAAGAAGCATCAAACAAAAGAAAGAAAACACAAAAATGAAAGAACATGGCCCAAGGCTCTGAGCATCAATTACTAGGCAGAAAAGAAGAAAAAAAAAAAACAAAAACTCAAAGGGTTGTTATCCTAGTAAATGCTTGTGGTCAAATTGTGTCAAAGAGAGAGGCTTGAGCAAGTAAATCTTTAGGGGTGCTTTAACACCTAATACCCTAAAACCAAGGAGTATTGATTGAAAGCTTATCTAAAGATCCTCTTTGATGACATGACACTTAGAGTCAAGGCCAAAACACAGAAATTATAAGCTGCTTCAAGGTGATTACCTATAGAGAGATCTCCATGATATCATTTGGATGAAAGTCCTAGGACCTAAGACTTCCAAGATGTAGGGACTAGTAAACACTGAAGCCCTTGCATGAGCATATAATTTAGAGTTCACCCCACTGTCACTTAATCACTTCACTCACAGGACATTACAAGTTATTCTTCAATCCATTCTAATTGAAAGAACCTTTGAGCATAATTCTTTTCTTGCTTGGAGATAAGCAAGGTTTAAGTTTGGTGCTGTGATGACAAGTCATCTTATGCTAACTTTTCAAGCATTTTTCACTTGTTTCATTAAGTTTTATGCACTTTCTTGCATTGTAAATAAGTAATTTGGAGTGGAATTGCATGGTTTGGTTAAATCAATCAACCACTCTTTAATTGAAACAAAATCATGAGGTTTATGATAAAATTAATTGGTTTTTAAATGAATTTTAAACCTTGTGAATTCGGTGATACTTTGATTGGTTGTTTTGATTACTTGTAGGTGAAAAAAATAAGAAAACAAGAAAGTGTGGCCTAGGAAGCATAGCTAAAGGAAGAGAAAGCGTGGCGCAACAAAGGAAAGAAACCATAGCGCTCTCTCCAAGAGCTCAGCGCTCTCCATAAGAGCACCACTCAAGGCCAGGGAAGCAAAGCATCAATGTTGTGCTCTCCCACTTAACTAAGCACAAAAATGAACCAAGGAAGCAAAGGAAAAGCACAATGCTCGGTTAATGCCACTCACTTTATCGGGCTGCATCCAAAATGATTGCAAGGGGTAATGTTTGACAATGAAAGCCCCAAGATCGAACCAAGCACCTAAGGGGAGGAAGGGGTGCTACTCATCAAGGAAAATAAGTAAAAAATTTGCCAAATGCATTCCCCAAGGTTCGAAGTTAAGGACGCCCCACTCAAGGCATGCGCTGCCTTTGTTGTCCTCACAAGGGAATTAGTGTTGAAATGCTTCTACCAAGGGTCGAACCTAGAGCCTCATTAAAAAGGAGAAGGATGCTGCGCTCTTGGCATTGACTGAGCGCTACCTTCCTTGTTTGCTAGCAACATTGACACGGAACAAGGCTTGTGGAGCGAGACTTGACACGGCCAAGAGGGAAGCATTGTGCGCGCACAAGGCTTGGCAAGGCAGCATGGATGCTGCGCTCTTGCCACCAACTGAGCATCACCCTGATGCTACCCATCACGCACATTGCAAGACCAAGGCAAGGGAGAATGTGATGCTCTTGGCACCAACCGAGCACTCTACTGGGAGCAATCACCCATGGGCCCAAAAATCAACCAAAATTCTAATTTAATTCAATTCTTCACCAAATTAAAAAGTCCACTCCAAATTCTAAAATAAAAAAATAGGAAGTGTATAAATAGAAGTTAGTTTGATTTAGAAAGCACCTTTTACCTTCTTTTAGAATTTTCACTTGTAATTTTGAGAGCTTTACTTTGATTTTGGATCTCTTAGTTTATTTTTTGGAGAATTGGGAAGGAGAATTGATCTCTCTTCTTCCTTGTTCTTGCCTCTGCACTTTTTACTCTTTGTTTTGGATCTTGGGTGGAGAATTGAAGAAATTCTGTTTCAATCTCACCTTGAGATCTCCTTCTGATTAGTTGTCTGCATAATTCAAGGAATTTTGATTTGGGATTTGAATTCTCTTTACTGCTTTCATCTTCTACTTCTTCTGAAATTGTTTTCTACTTCTCTTGCAATTACTCTCTTGTTGGATCAAGGAAGGACTTGAGATTTAGACTTGTTTTCTAGTCTCCTCCACCCCTGAGATCTTCAACTTTCCTTTAGCTATTGCAATTGAGCTGCATTTTACTTTCTGTTTGGTTTCTCAAGTAATTTTCCTTTTCTTGTTTAGATCTGCTGCATCTCAATTCTTCTTCTACTTCTCTGCTGATTGTCATTTATTTTTTCTTATTTAATTTCTGCAATCCCAGTTCCCAAATCCTTTTATAATTCAAGCAATTTACATTTCTTGCACTTTAAGCTTCAATCATTTACATTTCTTGCAATCTAAGTTTCTACAATTTACATTACTTGCACTTTAAGATTCAGCTTCTTTACTTCCTTTGCTCTTTAATTTACAGTCATTTATCCCTTTCCCTTTAAATTTCATGCAATTTAGTTTCTATTGAACACAAACCACTTAAATCAACACTTGTTTGCTTGACTAAATCAACCACCTAACTAAAATTGCTCAATCCTTCAATCCCTGTGGGATCAACCTCACTCTTGTGAGTTATTACTACTTTATGCTACCCGGTACACTTGCCGGTGAGTTTAGGTGTTGGAATTCGTTTCCAACCCACCCATCAGAGGTGTCCAGAGTTCTTAGGCACACTCTTTTTGCTTTGGATCACGAATTTAACCGCTCAGTCTCAAGCTTTTCACTTGACACCTTCACGCCACAAGCACATGGTTAGGGACAACTTGGTTTAGCTGCTTAGGCCAGGATTTTATTCCTTTGGCTTTTTCTATCCATTAATGCTCAAAGCCTTGGGTCCTTTTACCCTTGCCTTTTGGTTTAAAGGGTTACTGGCTTTTTCAATCTGCCCTCCTGTTTCTGCATTTTTTGGCAGTAATGGATTTTTCTACTTTTAATTTTTTTCTTTTTGCCATTTTTTTCGCATGCATATAATTTTTTTTTCTTTTGCAACATGCTTTTTCTTTTTCTTTTTGCTGCTTTTTCTTACTTTAAGAATCAATTTTTAGATTTTTCAGATTATCAATAATATTTTTCCTTTTTCCTTATTCTCTCTGGAGCCAACATTCTAAAATTTTAAATTCAAACATGCACTGTTTATTTCATACATTTAGAAAATAAAAGCAAATGACACCACATCAACATAATTAAGCTAATCTTATTTTAAACTTGAAATTCATGCATCTCTCAATTCTTTTTAAATTTTTTTTATTTAAGCAATGTGAGAGATATATGGAATATTTTACAACTTTAAGACATCAATGCAAATGATCATGCAACTAGAACTAGAGAACAGATAAATAAACAGATAGAAAATAGAAAAATAACAGGAAAGGGGTGTAAAGAGAACGAATCCACCTGAATGATGGTGGCTAGTGCTCCTCCTTGAGGATCCAATGTAGTGCTTGATCTCTTCAATGTCACTCCTTTGTCTTTGTTGAGGCGGCTGCACAGGCTCTTGTGCATGCTTCTTAGTTTGCTCCATCCTCTACTTCCATACTGGAGTGGTAGAAGTCGAAAAGAAAAGCTTTTGCAACACCAAACTTAAGAGTTTTGCTCGTCTTCGAGCAAAGTAGAGTAGAAGAAGGTGGGGTAGGTGGAGCTTCTGTGGGACCTACTGGTCCTGAGAGGTTAGGAATTCCAAATTCTCTGCTCTCTTTCACTAGCATTTGAACACCCAGGGGATGCTCCCTGGCTGGCATTCAACGCTAGCAATGCTACCCATGATGGGCGTTGAACGCCCAGTGAGGGTTTTCGCACTGGCATTCAACTTTGACACTCCATCCAGAGTGTTCTGTTTTTACTGCTGTGAAATTCTGTCTCTTGACTGAAGCACATGATCATGACTTTGACAACTGAAAGGAAAAACAAAAAGAAAGAAAATAAATATAGTTGAGTAAGGTTGGGTTGCCTCCTAACAAGCGCTTCTTTAGTGTCTTTAGCTAGACTTCACTGTACTTAATTTAGTAACAGTGTTGAGCCTCCTGGCTCTATATCTCCTTCAAGGTAGTGTTTGACCCTCTTTCCATTGATAGTGAACCCGTTTTCAGGATCTTTTTCTTGAAGTTCTACGTGTCCGTAAGGTGATACTCTTGTAATCACATACGGTTCCTTCCAGCAGGATTTGAGTTTTCCAGGGAATAATCTGAGCCTTGAGTTGAAGAGTAAAACTTTTTGTCCTGGTTCAAAGACTCTGGAAGCTATCTTCCTGTCATGCCACCTTCTTGCCTTTTCCTTATAGATCTTTGCATTCTTAAATGCATCTAAGCAGAATTCATCCAACTCATTTATTTGGAGCAGCCATTTCCCCCCTGCTGCTTTAGCATCAAGGTTGGGGAATCTAGTAGCCCAATAGGCCTTGTGTTCTAGTTCCACTGGCAAATGACAGGACTTCCCATATACTAACTGATATGGTGAAGTTCCAATCGGGGTTTTGAAAGCTATTTTGTATACCCACAGAGCATGATCAAGCTTTCTAGCCCAATCCTTTCTAGAGGCACTTACTGTCCTCTCTAGGATTCACTTTAGTTCTCTATTTGAGACTTCAGCTTGCCCATTTGTTTGGGGATGATACGGTGTTGCTACTTTATGGCGAACTCCGTATCGGTTCATGACAGGAAGAGCCATGGCAATGCCATAGAATTCTTTGTCTCTTCTTCAGACACACAGTGTCGGATTATTCCATTCGAGCATCTCTTAAAGAGATATGGCTCATCCCATAGGTAATATTTTGCATCATGCATGAGTTTCCGGGCTTGCTGCCTGGTAAACTCCTTGGGAATGAACCGTATAGCCTTGTAGTTTGTAATGTCTGCAAACCAAGGTACTGTCTGGATGGTATAAAGTTGCTCATCTGGAAAGGATTCGGATATGTCAGTGGAGGGAGAAGAAGTCCCTGCTACTGGCTCAATTCGGGACAAGTGATCAGCCACTTGATTTTCTGTCCCTTTTCTGTCTCTAATTTCTATATCAAACTCTTGCAGGAGTAATACCCATCTTATAAGTCTAGGTTTAGAATTCTGCTTAGTGAGTAGATACTTTAGAGCAGCATGGTCAGTATAAATAATGACCTTAGATCCTGCTAGGTAGGATTTGAACTTGTCAATGGCATACACCACTACAAGTAGCTCCTTTTCTGTAATAGTGTCATTTTTCTGTGCATCATTTAATACGCGACTAGCATAGTAAATAACATGCAGAAGCTTGTCATGTCTCTGACCTAGGACTGCGCCAATTGCATGATCACTTGCATCACACATTAGCTCAAATGACAAGTCCCAGTTGGGTGCAGAGATGATAGGGGCAGTGACAAACCTGGCCTTCAGAATTTCAAAGGCATGCAAGTATTCTTGTCAAAGACGAATGGAACATCAGTGGCCAAGAGATTACACAGGGGTTTGGCGATTTTAGAAAAATCTTTTATGAACTGCCTATAAAATCCTGCATATCCTAGGAAACTTCGGATTGCCTTAACACTAGTAGGTGGAGGCAAGTGTTCTATCACTTTCACCTTAACTTGATCCACCTCTATCCCCTTATTTGAAATCCGATGCCCAAGAACAATGCCTTCAGTTACCATGAAATGGCATTTCTCCCAGTTTAGAACTAGATTTATTTCTTGGCATCTTTTCAGGACCAGGGTCAGATGATCAAGACAGGAGTCAAATGAGTCTCCATATACAGAGAAGTCATCCATGAATACTTCAAGGAATTTCTCTACCATATCAGAGAAGATGGATAGCATGTATCTCTGAAAGGTGGCAGGCGCATTGCACAGGCCAAATGGCATTCGTCTACAGGCAAACACGCTAGATGGACATGTGAATGCTGTCTTCTCTTGATCCTGTGGATCTACTGCTATTTGATTGTACTCGGAATATCCATCTAGGAAACAATAAAAAGCATGACCTGCTAATCTTTCTTGCATTTGGTCAATGAAGGGCAAAGAAAAGTGATCTTTCCTGGTGGCGTCATTGAGTCTTCTGTAATCAATGCACATACGCCACCCTGTAACTGTCCTTTTTGGGATCAGCTCATTCTTTTCATTGTGAACCACTGTCATTCCTCCCTTCTTAGGAACAACCTGGACAGGGCTCACCGATGGGCTATCAGAAATGGGATAAATAATCCCAGCCTCATAGAGCTTAGTGACTTCCTTCTGTACTACTTCCTTCATAGCTGGACTCAATCGCTTCTGTGGTTGCACCACTGGTTTGGTATTATCCTCCAGTAGGATTTTATGCATGCATCGGGCTGGGCTAATGCCCTTAAGGTCACTTATAGTCCACCCAAGGGCGGTCCTATGTGTTTTAAGAACTTGGATTAATGCTTCTTCTTACTGTGGCTCTAGTGTAAAGCTTATGATAACAGGATAGGTATCTCTCTCTCCCAGAAATATATATTTCAGTGAGAAAGGTAATGGCTTAAGCTCAAGCTTAGGAGGCTTTTCCTTTTCCTCAGAGGTTTCCATAAGTTCCTCTGAATCAGGCTGAGTATCATCAAAGATATCATCTAGCCCTTCCTTGAAGCTTTTGGCCATGTTGACCTCTTCCATCAGGGAATCAATGAGGTCAATGCTCATGCATTCCTTAGGAATGTCTGGATGCTACATAGCCTTGACAGCATTCAGTACAAACTTATCCTTATTGACTCTTAGGGTTACTTCCCCTTTTTCAACATCAATGGGGGTCTGTCCTATAACTAGGAAAGGTATTCCTAGGATAAGGGATGCACTCTTGTGCCCCTCTATGTCCAATACCACAAAGTCAATGGGAAAGAAAAAGGGTCCAACCCTAACAATCATGTCTTCAACTACTCCTGATAGTATCTTAATAGAACCATCAGCAAGTTGAAGGCACATGTGGGTTGGTTTGACTTCATGAGTCAAACTAAGCTTCTTTATTAGTGAAGTAGGTATTAGGTTGATGCTTGCTCCAAGGTCACATAGAGCTGTCCTTGTACAAGCATCACCTAGAGTGCATGGTATCATAAAGCTTCCAGGGTCTTTAAGCTTCTCTGGTAAGCTGTTCTGAATGATTGCACTGCATTCCTCAGTGAGGAGGACTATTTTTGTCTCTCTCCAATCCTTCTTATGACTTAGAATATCCTTCATGAACTTTGCATAAGAAGGTATCTGTTCAAGAGCTTCTATAAAAGGGATCTTTATCTCTAATGTTCTGAGATAGTCCGCAAAGCAGGCAAACTGTTTATTCCTTTCCTCTTAACAGAGTTTCTGAGGAAATGGCATCTTAGCCTTATAATCATCAACCTTGGTTGATGAAGGCCGAATGCCTTGTATGCTGGAATGGGGGTTACTAGCTTGCTTAGAAGGGTTGTTATCAGTGAATGGCTGACCTCCCTTGCTTGGGTGTTCAACGCCTATGCTGCTGCCCCCTAGGTGTTTCAACGCCCAGTTTCTGCCCTTTTCTGGTGTTCAATGCCAGGAGGGATACCTCTCTGGGCGTTTGAACGCCTAGTCTCTGCCCTTTCCTGGCGTTCAATGCCAAGAGGAATGTCTCTTTGGGCGTTTAAACGCCCAGAGTCATTTTGTGCAGAGACCTGGGTATCCTCAATGGGCTTTTCATTTTTATTATACTGAGGTTGGGTGCTTAAGGTTTTCCCACTCCTCAGTTAGATAGCCTGGCATTCATCTGTTATCTGCTTAGATAACTGCTGCTTTGTTTGACTCAACTGGGCTTCTATATTTCTGTTAGAAGCATGAGTTTCTCGCAGAGCCTCTTGCAGTTCCAGCATTTGCTGGCCAAGGGCGTGCAGTTGCTGAGTCAATGGGCCATCCTACTCTGGAGGGTTAGGTTCAGCAAGGCAACTATCTCAATAAGCTCTTGAGCCTCTCCTATGGTCTTTCTCATATGTATGGAACCACCAGTAGAGTGGTTCAAAGACATTCCAGCCATGTTTGAAAGCCCATAGTAGAAGATGTCTAACTGTTTTAATGAGAGGACTTTCGTATGGTCTAGAATTCCACTAATGAATTCTCGTTGTAAAGTATAGTTTCTAAACCAAACAATAGTCCTTTCATACAAAAGTTTGTTTGTCACTAGTACAAACCCCTAAATTTATAAACCGAAGTATTGGAACCTCGGGTCGTTCTCCCTAGGAATTACAATAAAGTGCCTTGTTATTGGTTATGGAGCATGTTTTGGGGTTTTTTGATAAGAGACATGGAAGGTAAATGGCAATAAAAATAAACTAACAACTAGAAAGCTCTTGACAAGGAATGAAAATTAGAAGTCCTATCCTAGTTATCCTTCTCAATTGTGACCACAATTAGCCATTGCTACCACTTAGTTAACCTCTAACCATGGAAGAAAGTCAAGTGGATGAATTAATTTGATTCCACAAGTCCTAGCCAACTCCCAAGGGAAAGACTAGCTTTAGTGGTATCCAAATCAATTAGCAACTTCTAATTATCAATCAACAAAGGAATTAGATAACTCAAGCGTCACTAATTATTCAAACACTTGGAAGGCATAAAAGGAAAGCATAGTAAAAAGTGCAAGGGAAGTAAATCTACACTACTCAATTGCAAGAAATTAAACAACAACAAAACAAATGAACAATAAAGGAACATGAAAACATAAATTGCATTGAAATTAAAATAGAAGAAACAAAAGTGCATGAACATGAAAGTAAAGGATTACAAGAATAAAATGCTAAATTAGAGAGAGAAAGAGTAGAGGAACAAGAAATTGTAAAGGAAAAGTAAATCAAAGCATGAATTAAACCTAGATCTAAGAAATTCTAATCCTAATTCTAGAGAGAAGAGGGAGCTTCTCTCTCTAGAAACTAAGCTACATGATGCTAACACTTCAAACAATTGCTCCCCCCTTTGCCCAAGCTTGAATTCTGCATGAAATAGCCATAGAAATGAGTTGGGCTGGGCCCAAAGTGCTTCAGAATCGCTGGGGGCGATTTCACTTTAGTGGACCACGTGCTCAATCGGCGCGCACGCGTACATGGCGCGTGCGTGCCCCTTAACATGAAGCAACATATAACAAATTTTATATCATTTTAAAGCCCCGGATGTTAGCTTTCGAATGCAACTGGAACCGCCTCATTTGGACCTCTGTAGCTCAAGTTATGGTTGATTGAGTGCGAAGAGGTCAGGCTTGACAGCTTTACGGTTCCTTCATTTCTTCATGAGTTCTCCCACTTTGCATGTTTTTCTCCTCACTTCTTCCATCCAATACTTGCCCTATGAACCTGAAATCACTCAACAAATACATCAAGGCATCGAATGGAATTAAGGTGAATTGAATTTAGCTATTTTAATGCCTAAAAAATATGTTTTCACATTTAAGCACAAATCAAGGGAGAATTGCAAAACCATGCTATTTCATTGAATAAATGTGAAAAAAAGGTGATAAAATCTCCCCAAATTAAGCACAAGATAAACCACAAAATTGGGGTTTATCAGTACCCATTTTGAAAATATTTCAGTGGGACATTTTCTTAGCATCCTCTTATACCTCTCCCAGGTATCATAAAGAGATTCACTGTCTCCTTGTTTGAAGCCTTGGATGTCTAGCCTCAGCTGGGTCATCTTTCTTGTGGGAAAGTAATGATTTAAAAACTTGTCCACTAACTGTTTCCAAGTTTTTAAACTAGTGTTAGGCTGGTTATCCAACAACCTTTTTTGCTTGATCCTTTAAAGAAAAAGGAAAGAGCAATAACCTGTAGACCTCTTGGTCTACTCCCTCATTGTGTACTGTGTCAACAATCCTTAAGAAATCTATAAGAAATTCTGTAGGTTCTTCTTGAGAAAGCCCAGAATACAGGCAGTTCTGCTACACCAGAGTAATAAGTTGAGGGTTTAATTCAAAGCTACTAGCTCTAATTTGAGGTATGCTGATGCTTCTTCCAAAGAAGTCAGCATTGGGACTTACATAAGATTCCAGAGTTCTTCTGAATTCTTCGTTCCCACTTGGGTTCATGATGGAGAAAGGTAGAAGAAGAGGAAGAAGAAATAAGGATAGAAGAAGAAATAGAAGTAGAAGAGATGAATAAGAATTAATTTTATTTTATTTATTTATTTAATTTGAAATTAAAATTAATTAATTTAAAAGAAATAAAATTCAAAAAAGAAGAAAGAGAGATAGAAGAGAAGTTTTCGAAAATTGAGAGATAGAAGAGTCAATTAGAAATTTTTGAAAAAGAAGAGAGAGAAGATATGTAATTAATTATGAAAAGATTTGAAAATAAAATAGGATAGGAGATAAGAATTGAAATTAGAATTTGAAATTTAAAAATTTTGAATTTTAAATTTTGAAATTTGAATTTTTAAATTTTGAAAAAGATTTGAATTTTAAAAATTAAATTTTGAAATTTAAATTTTGGATTTTTAAATTGAATTTTGAAATTTAAATTTTTGAAATTTGAAATTTGAAATTTGAAATTTGAAATAAGATAAGATAAGATTTTGAAAAAGATATGATTTTTTATTTTGAAAAGATTTGATTTTTGAATTTTAAAATCAAGATAAGATAAGATAAAAAATTTTAAAAATAAAATTGGAATTTTTTTTTGTAAAATTTCGAAAATATAGTAAAAAGATATTTTTTTTATTTTTAAATTTAATGATGAAAGAGAAAAACACACAAAAGACCCAAAACTTAAAATTTTTAGATCTAATCCCCCTAATTTTTGAAAATTTTGGAGGGAAACACAAAGGAACACCAAACTTAAAAATTTTAAGATCAAGACACATAAAAGACTCAAGAACACTTTGAATACTAACTAAGAACACTTAGAACAAAATTTAAAGACTCAAAGAACACAAGAACATAAAAAGAACACTAAACTTAAAATTTTTGGAAAACTAAAAAGAAATTTTTGAAAAGCACAAAGAAAAACACAAGAAAACACCAAATTTAAAGAATTGAAACAAGATTTAACCAAAGAAACTATTTTTGAAAATTTTTAGAAAGAAAGACCTATGAAAAATGTGAAACTCAACAAGAACAAACACAAAAGAATCAAACTAAGAACAAAAATTAAACAAAGAAAATAAAAATATATTTTTGAAAAACTTTTTGAAATTTTCGAGAAATAAAGGAAAAGAATAAAAATAAAAGACTCAAATAAAAAACAAAAAGTTATACTCTTGCAAAAATCAAAGACTCAACAAGAACATAATAGAACAAAGAAAAGAAAAAAAAACATTTTTGAAAAGAGGTTGTTTTTAATTTTTCGAAAAATAGAGAAGAAGAAAATCAAAATCAAGGACTTAACAAAAAAAAATTACCTGATCTAGAGAGCAAGACAATCCTTCAGTTTGTCAAAACTCAACAATCCCGGAAATGACGCCAAAAACTTGGTAGCACGAATCCCCACACCTTCATACTAGTGTACCAGCAAGTGCACTGGGTCATCCAAGTAATACCTGAGCGAGTCAGGGTCGATTCCACGAGGATTGTTGGCTTGAAGCAATCTATGGTTATCCTGCAGGTCTTAGTCAGGCAGATGAAAGAGTAGGAGATGTTGGTATGTTAATTTTAATTGCATAAAAGAAAAGGGAATAGATAAACAGAGTAATTAGAACTCAGAAGTTGTGTAAACTGTGAAAAGAGAGATAAGAATGAGGTAAAGTATTGGAGTTGCTTAGTCTTTCTAAATTAATTCAGGCAGTACTGTTTCCTTTGCTTGTGAGTGATTTCTTCAATGGCAGGCTGTATGTGATTGACACTGGTTTGAGCTGTTGCCAATACTCCTCCAGATCTGAACCCCAGGTTTAGTGCGGATCCATTCTGATTGAGGGTGAAGCTCGTACAGTTCATTCTCTTTCATGATCCTACTCAAAATGCCACAGACAAGGTCAGATCTTCCGGATCAGAGAATGCTGCACCTTGGGTTCTAGCCTCTACCACAGAGACCCAAATCTCCCCGGATATCGGCTGAACTGATGTCTCGAGAAGTCCCCAAGGAAATCGTGGATTAGCCATCTGAGAGACGTATATTCAAGCTGGTGGTTCATCATTGTCCGATGAAAGACGCACTCTGAATCCATGTAGAATGTGATAACCTTATGCTAGTTCAACGCATTCATATTGATGAAGAACGAATATACATCTTAGAATTAATCAAACACAGAAAAGAGAAAAACAGTAATACTTTTATTAATTCATAGGACTCAGTAGGGTTCCTCCCCTCAAGCTAGGAGATTTAGAAACTCATATTGATAAGAAAATACAGTGGAATAAACAAAAAAATGCTGAATAATCTGCGTGATTATGTAAAATACACTTTAAATACTAAACATATGACTAGTAAGGGTAAAATAGTCTATTTAGTGCTAAAATCCACTTCTGGGGTCCACTTGGTGAGTATTTGGGCTGAGCTTTGATGAGATTCATGTGCTAGGAGACTCCTTGGGCGTTGAACGCCAACTAGGGGGTCCTCTCTGGGCGTTTGGACACCGGTCTCTGCTCTTTGGGCACTGGACACTTGGAAGGGGGTAGGAAGCTGGCGTTGGACGCCAGTTTTGGGCCTTCTAATCCGAAGCAAAGTATTGACTATTATATATTGCTGGAAATTTCTGGAAGTCAGCTTTCCGTAGTCGTTGAGAGCCCTCCATTTGGACTTCTGTAGCTCCAGAAAAGATCTTCTGAATGCAGGTAGGTCAGATCCAGACAGCATCTGTAGTGCTTTCTCTATTTCAGAATCAGACTTCTGCTCCAGCTCCTCAATTTCAACCAGAAAATACCTGAAATTGTCCAAAAATACAAAAATTTATAGTAGAATCCAAAAATGTGAATTTAACACTGAAACCTATAAAAACTTAATAAAAACTAAATAAAAACTACTAAAAACTATATGAAAGTGATGACAAAAAGCGTATAAAATATCCGCTCTTCAGCCATAAATCACAAGAATCAACAACATGCAAAGAAACATTCACTTTATTAATACTAAGTTTAAACATGTCTTCAGTACAATATCCTTTCCCTATGAATACATAATTCTTAAGCAAGATCACTTTATCAGAACATGAAGTACATTTATTAAACTTAATTTCTTTTCAGATGTAAAATTTAATTCCACAGTTTCTTGACCACAAACTTTGGCTGAGTTGTCATTGCCCAACAAGACTTCTCTATTGTTCACTTCTGCATATGTTTTGAATTGGTTGCGATAATTGCAAACATGAATAGTAGCCCTAGAATCTAACCACCATGTCACAGGTGCCTATATGTTGAAGCAATTGAAACTAATCCATATATTTGAAAACGACTATCTTGTCAAAAGTTGTATCTATAATTTAGAACAAAGGCTCTAAATAATGCAGCATCACAAAACATATTAAGTTAGCTATGAATTATCACTGTCCAGCACATAATTTATTTATTATTTTATTCTAAAACGGATTTTTCGGTGAAACTACAGTTGGACCGATTGGATAAGTGAATCAGTAAACTAGTGATTAGAGCGGTTTGATGACCGGTCTGGTTTTCCATGCTTGGTGTTTTAGTTTATCGGTGTTTTTCCATGGTCATTGCATCGTAGGCATTCATTCAACGCCTTTCTTGATGATATATCTTATCAAACTTTATAATTCTAATTAATTGATTAATTAATTAATTAATGATTTTTCACTTCTCAATGTTCAGGAAGTATGAGGAAATTAACCCTCGAATGTGCAGGAATTCTACTACATCACTGAAGATACATACACGAAATCACAAGTAAATTTTAAAAAAGAAGTTTTTTTCACTAAGATTTTTTCTCTTTCTACTAATTGTCTTTTTATTTCCTATATTTTAATTATCACTATGTTCATCTTAGATCTTTAGTCTTGGCAAAAACCAATAGATGAAAATGAATTTTATTGTGTCTTTACTTTCTTTTTTCTGTTTGGTCATTGTAAAATTTTCAAGAGACAATAATTTACTATATGTATAGGCAGGTAATTTTTTTTCCTTTCAAGAATTCACATCAGATGATGGAATTCTTTATCTGTATTAGTTCATCATGGTTTGTAAAAATTTCAGGTGATGCTGAAAATGAAGCACAAACATGTTGCGGGAACCATTACCAAAAAGAAAAAGAGTAAGCTATCTTTGGCTTCTCAAATCTCAACATTGTTTTCCTTATATATAGGGATAATCCTGATCATAAACATATACTAAATTCTTTCTAATCTTGAATTCGTAGATGTTGTGCTAGATATTTGCACAGACTTACCAGCATGGTCAGGGAGACAGGAGGGAGAAGAAGAAACAAGAAACAAGAACTCATAATGCTCAACTGCATGCTACCATTTCAATGGCTGCAGTGGCTTCTGCTGTGGCAGCCATTGCGGCTGCAACGGCTGCTTCATCTGCACCAAGCAAGGATGAGAGGATGGCCAAGACTGGCATGGTTGTGGCCTCTACAGCCACATTGGTGGCCGTGCAGTGCGTCGAGGCTGCTGAGGCAATAGGGACTGAGAGAGATCACCTAGCTTCTGTGGTTAACTCAGCTGTCAATGTCAGCTCTCATTATGATATTACTACTCTTACCGCTGCATTATGATATCAAGAATCAACAAGAGTATAATTGCATTGTGAATTAGTCCCTCATAGGATAAAATGTGTCTTGTGTTCATGTTGGCATGGATAGTGTGATACTAAGAGATAGTAATGATGACCCTAACCTTAATTATTAATGTTTGTAGCTCTAAGAGGAGCAGCTACCCTGAAGGCAAGAGCATTGAAAGAGGTATGGAACATTGCTACAGTGGCACCATCAGAGAAAGGCAGGGGAGGGATTGAAATTTGTGACAAAGATACTACAAATACCAATAACAATAACAGCAACAATACCAACACAAGTGATAGTGGGGAGATTCTTAATGGATAAAATTTTCTAGGCGTCTACAGCCTAGAGCTACTTGCTAAAGGGAAGTGAATTACTCAAACGAACCCGCAAACGTAACAGAACATAAATCACAAATGTTGCTGCTAGTATTAAATCAATTTTATTTTGTCGGCAAAATAACTTGACATAGTAATGAATAATGATGAAAACTGCAGGTGATCTTCACCGGAAATAGTTTCTGTTTACGTACATCGAATAGGCCAGTAATTTTTTTCCTTTCAAGAATTCACACCAGATGATGGGATTCTTTATCTGTATCAGTTCATCATTGTTTGTAAAATTTTCAAGTGATGCTGAAAATGAAGAGCAGACATGTTGCAGGAACCATTACCAAAAAGAAAAAGAGTAAGCTACCTTTGGCTTCACAAGTCACAACATTGTTTTCCTTATATATGGGGATAATCCTAATCATAAACAGATACTAAATTCTTTGTAATCTAGAATTTGCAGATGCTGTGCTGGATATTTGTAGACTTACTAGCATGGCCAGGGAGACATCTGCTTGATGATGGCGAAAAGCGGAAATACTTTGGGTTGAAGACAGATGCAAGGAGATTTGTAGAGATTGAGTGTAGAAATCAAGGGGAATATGATATTTGGACTCAAGGGGTCTACAGGCTTCTTTCCATTGTTGCACAAAGACAAAACATATTTAGAAACTGATCCATACTTCTTACAGACTTACCTAATTACTATTAATTGAGTCTCTAGTTACTGCTGACTACTGAACTAAATTCTAATTATATGCATTATAATGCATTTTGCATGTGTAACTGTAGATAGTCGTCTGTGCAAGGACTCGACTCCAAGTGAACTTTGTAACTTAAGCAAAAATTTTATGCTGTCTGAATTTGTGCAATTGTAGGAGTTTTATTTATTTGTTTATTTGGGTAACTATGCCTTGTCTCAAGTCCCTATAATTCTTAAGAATTTTAGCTAAGATTTTATCTCTTTTTCGATTTTTATTGTGTATAAATTTATTTAATAATTAAATGATTATACATGTCTCTTTTGTATTTTCAAATATAAAACAACCTTTGATTTTAGCCAAAAAGATAACTTTTTAATGGTTGCATATTTAGTTTAAAGGCAACACTTACATGGATTGCATATTTAGAAGAATAAGCAATGCTTTCAAGAGTTGCATATCAAATTGATAGGCAACACTTTTAACAGATTGCAAATTCAAATAAATATTTTTAAGGTGTTGCATATTCTAAACAATAGACAACACTTTAACATGTTGCATACTCAAAAGAAGAGGCAATACTTTTTACTAGTAGATGAAGCATGACAGCTAAAGAAATAGATGTAAAGTGTTGTCTAAAATACAGCTCAAAAGTGTTGTCTATTTTAAAGAATAAGCGACGTTTTTAAAGAATTGTCTTTAAAAACGTTGTTTTTAAACCAAAAAAGTGTTGCCTCGATGACCTAAAGTAACGGCTGCATCTGCAAGCCCCCAAAAACGTTGCCTCAAGTCCCAAAACGTTGTTATAAATCAAAGACAACATTTTATCAACCTTTAGCTACAAAAAGGTTTATCTACAAAAAGTTGAAATTAAAGCATAGTTGCGCGTTCAATCTTTCCACACTCTTTTAATTTAAAAAATATTTTTAACACCGTACCATACACATGCCGCCTGTTAATATTTTAAGTGCTAGTAGGATGTAATTACTTGTTTTGATCCCAAGGCCAATTGTTTCACGTTTCATTATAATATGGTATTAGAAGAAAAGAGTAAAATAATATACAGTTAGCATTTATCCATGCAATTACTTCCCCTCCATAATGATGAAGGAATGAACGTAAGCACATACGTTTTCAACTTTTTCATGAGTTGTTAAATTTTTTTAACAATTAAGTTAGGGAACCAATTAAGAGGATAACTAACTAATTAAAAAACAGGATATTTGTCATAAAAAAGAAAACAATTTTCCACTACTTTAATTTTTGAACTTTAAAATTAGAAATATAAAAGAATTAGGTTGAATTGACTTATATTGTAGCAAATTCCCTAAAATTTTTCATTTTCTAATAGTCTAGACTGGTGATATCTTTATATCTAATTGTTTGGGTCGTCGACTAACTGTAACGACCTATATTTTTAAAAATATAAATATAAATAAGTTATAATTTATTTTATAAATTGAAATTCCTTATTTTAGAAATGATTTAACTATATACTCAGAACTGTAACGTATTTTGTGCTCAAAAGACATGTATACATGATACAATAAATGCCATGGGATAGGGCCTATCTACAGCAGTATAGCAGTATCATATATGATTATTATTATCCTTTGTTAGCAAGCAGTATATTAATCTAGAAAGACACTCCATTCAGATTCTTGGAGCTATTAGCATTGAGAGAGAAACAAGACAATATTAAGTAATTGATCATAGAATTCTATTCTAAAATTAAGGCACATAACATTAGACATAGTTACATTAGATAGTATTAAGTAATTGATCATAGAATTCTGTTCTAAAAATTACAACCTCTCTACATCAAATATAAAAATATTCATATTACACAAATATTCATAAAATATACACAAAAAACCTGGAACAATATCGTAAAATTTTTCATTCATCTACTTAGCAAGTATATGTCCTTTCACACCTTGTTCAAACTGTCCAATTCTATCTTGTCCAACCTGATTGAAATATATATATAAATTAGTTCATTTAAAGTAGTATGTTAAAATTTTTACTTTCTTTTCAGGTTATCTATAAACAAATTGATAATATAATTATACATCAAAAGTAAATTCAAAAACTTATAAAAGAAATATCTACAAACAAAACAACTTACACTAATATTAGCATGGGCAATACAATTCCTAAGAAATCTTAGGAATTCAAATGGATCAGAGTCACCAAAATTGTGATTGGCTAAAACATCTCTCATCTTTCCATCTGCCATATTCTCTTTCTAATTCTCCAAGTATATTATCTCTATGTTCAAACAATTCATGAATATGGGAGGTATATTCCCATAATTCTCTATGACCTTACTTTCTTGATTTTTCATTAAAATATTTATTAGACATAAATATATAATATAACTTCTTCTTATCATTTAATAAATATGGATGGTTAAAAATCATATTCCATCTTGAGACCGGGAGGACATTAATATTGATAGTAATCCTGAAACAATTATAACAGCAATATTATAATAAATATATAAATAAAATTAATAAACCAATAAAAAACTTAAACATGATAAATCGAGTTCCACTCGGTACTGTGGATATGCTCCCTCTTCAGTCAGAAATAGTGTTGATGATAGCTGTGAAAAAAATATATCTTCAACAAAAGGATTCCCTCTAGGTTTTGCCCTGCTATTAGTTTTAGCCGTACTACTAGTTCTTTTTTCTACTATTTGCCAAACTTCTTCTCTTTCTTGCTCAATTCCCATAAGATATTCCCTTCCATTATGTATTAATAAATTTTGTTTTTTATCCAATCCTCCATGACTCCTATTCATTGTACAATACAAATATGATAATCTTTTGAGAAAATCTCTAACGTACTCTCTGAGTTGATCCCAACTTTCAAATTAAAAATTTAAAAGATCACTCTCATAATAGTAAAAAATATATACATCCTTTTTCTTCTTTTCATCTATCTTCTTGTATTGTTTGATTCTTTGGATAAAATACTCAGAAGGTATGTTCAAAGAAATCTGAAAGTAATATTGCAGTGATTGAGATGCATATGTGTTTTCATCTGCCTCTAATAACTTAACTTCATTTCCATAGTATTTATTTACAGCTTTCGAAATAGTAATTTCATCCCCTGCCACCTTTTTAACTTCAATTTTATCCTTCAAAATTTCATTTTCAACCAAATATGTATCCATAATTTTCCTCGATAAAAGAAAAAGAAAGTAATTCAGATAAAAATGATGGAAAATTGAGTCTCTATAAATCAAGAATAATAAAAAGTTAACAAAATCTCAGCAATTCAGAATGAGTGACCTAACAATAATGAACAGTACAAAACAAGCAAAAAGTCAAAACCAAATTCAAGTAACAGTGCTTAATGCTGAATGCTGACCAGAGGAAGGAACAGAGAGACATTAGAAAACCAGAAATCATGTTATTATGGCAATCTCAGCAACTCAGAATAATAAAAAATTAACAAAATCTCAGCAACTCAGAATTAGTGAACTAACCCAGCAACTCAATCAGTATTATTAACAACAGATAAGCAAAAACAAATTCAAGAAGCAGTGTTTAATGTTGATCGGAGGAAGGGACAGAGATCTTGACGGGGGCAGAGAGAGCTCGATGGTGACGGCAAGGAGAAGAGAGAGGTCGACGGCGATGGCAAGGAGAAGAGAGAGATCGACAACGATGATGACAGAATCTTTAACGCTGACGAACACAGAGAGAGAGAGCGCGCTCGGTGATGACAACGTTGCGGTGCTGCGGGGTTGTGGGGCCTGCGGTGTACCAGGCTGGGGGGGGCTAGGGATTTTTCTTTGTCCTTTCAATTTTCAGAGAGGAGAGGAGATGAGTGGGGCCTGGGAGGACTGCATAGCTTTCGGGTAGTCATTTTAGGCCTTTTTTTATAAAAGTCAAAACGTCCCCATTTTCGAGGGATTCACCAAACCGGAAGACCTCTAAAAAAATTAGCCATCGGTTAATCGTTGGTTTGATCGGTTTTTTGTTAGGCGGTTTTTTAGGCTAACCAGTAACCAAACTGTCCTAGTGATTGGTCTCAGTTAACCTGGTTAAACTAGTCAGTCCGGTTCGATTTTTAGAACTATGGTAAATATAGAGTTGTAAGACCGCGACGAAGATGATTCTCCTCTAATCCAGCGAAGATGGCAACGCTTCTGTCTCTGACGCGACGATTCTCCTCGTGCTAGGTCAGGCGCGCGATGACGATGTTCTCCTCGGACAGGTTTTTCAGTCGTGTGACGACGGTTCTGCGGTGACCTTTGTAACACCCCAATTATCCTAAGCCTTACCTCGCATCGTAAAGCAAAGGTTAATCAAAGGTTACGACAGTTCTAAAGCTTATACATATTATTTAGAAAGAAGTAATATATTCTAGAATCCCGATGAAGGATACAGCTCAAAAATAGAGTTCGAAAAGCACAAAACGTACACACGAAGCTACAAACTTAATGCATAAGATACAGATATAATATAACAAAATATAAGAGTATAGTAGTATAAGGATCTAGCCACGGCTCGTAGAGTTTAAGTAGGCTTGTTATATATAGACAATACAGAATCTTGAAAGTTAAAACAGCTTATACAAGTTTCTCTTTCAAAGTAAGCCTTTAGGCAAAAATAAATACAAAAGTGAGAGATATAAAAAAAGTAATCAAAAAGACTCCAAAACATATCCAGGATCCTCCACTCTATTACCATCAAAGCAATTCACCGAGGTGGGTTGCGACCTGCATCTGAAAAATAACAACAGAATATGGTATGAGAACTGGAGGTTATTAGTATAGTAACAGTTCCCAGTGATGTAAGATATAAGACTCCGGGACGCCAGAGACAATCCTAGAACTTCATATCCATCACAAGATTCATCTTAAAGCATAACTAAAACATTAAACCATAACTCAAAACCATAACATAATAAAGGGGTAATCTAACTTAAAGGATTTACTAGTCTAATAGTTCTCCGCTGTCCCACAGCCTTTACCAACCTATCCTCCATGTGATCCCATCACCACCTCCTTCTGAACCTCTTCAATCCCAGTAGAATACACAATTAATACAATGCAAGTAAAACACAAGTGTAGGCATATATGTCAAGTAATTCAATTAGGCAATTAGGCATGTTATACAATTAGGCAAGCAATTTCAAGTCGGCAAAGCAAACAAACAGATAAAAGATGCACATGATGAATGCCTGTCCTATTAGCTGTGATATCACATTGTCGGTTCAACGGCCAACCCGACACATCTCCATGGAGATGTCGCCCTTCGGAATCATAATGGGAACCCTCGAGATATGGTGCTCGGAACATCGTGTAAGATTTTGTGCCTGCACACTCTAGTGTTCCGAAGGGATGTGAGCAGGATACTCTTGCCACAGACCTCACATATCAACGTAAGCGGGATTAACCACCATCCTTATGCCGCCACTGCGACCTCAACAGGCGGAATTAACCACCGTCCCTGCCAGGCGCATAGCGTCTCATAATTCTCAGCATAAAATAGTAATTCAGTGGTTTTTAAAATCATTTCATTCTGAACTCATTAGTTCACCACTTTCTCAATTCATTCAGAACTCATTAGTTCACCACTTTCACATTTCATTGTCAATAATCACCAATACCATACGCCGCCTTCTCAATCAACCACAATCGTCCTCAGTACACCAGAAACCTAAGCCTCCGTTCTCTAACTTTTACCGGAAATACCTAAATAATTCCACCCAAGACCTTCTGTATGTTTTAACATCCAAAAACTAGCCAAAAAGCCTTAGATAGGTGTCACAGAAGTTTACAAGCTTACCGGGAAGGTGAAACAGTTAAAAACAATATTTTTGTTGTAAAATAGGGCAGTGTGCGTACGCACAGGGTATACGTGCACACGCCCAGGAGGATTTTCAAGATGTGTGCATACGCACAAGTGTAAAATTTTCCAATTCTGTTCGCTCGCACAATGCGTGCAAACACCCTCAACAGATTGCACTTTCCAGCGTGTGCGTGCGCACAGCTTGCAAAACTTCGTTGGTTGTGTGTGTGCACAGAGCGTGCTAGCACTCCCAACCGTAGCCATATCCCTGTGTGTGCGTACGCACAAGGCTGTGCGTGCACACAGGTTCAAAAATCCATGGGGTCTGCGTGCGCACGCAAACCAGAAATCATAAAATTCTGTAACATTGCAGAATTTAGATTTTGACACCGAACTTTGAATGATCATAACTCCTTCTACAAAAATCTATTTTTCATAAACTTTATATCCATTTAAAGATTTTTCAATGAACTTTAATTTAAAGTAAATTTCAACAAATTTTGAAAACTAAGGCTCAAGTTATGATCCATCAAAGTTCACCAAAAATCCGTTTTTACCAAAATTTCACAAGGTTCTCAATTTTCTAATTTCACAACCGAAACCAAACCAAAACCACCTCAACTCTATCCCACATCAGATTTTACCATTAGTGTCACAATCCACTACTGATATCATATAATTCTCAAACTCAAATATCAATTATATCACACTAGCACCCATTCTCAACCATCATGTTCATCACTTATTAAACTATCAATACCAAGCATCATAATTGTTCATACCCTGGGTTGAGCTATCCGACCTAGGGAGATCAAAGACAAAGCAACCGACCTCTTCAGATCAGGATCCTCGACCTCTTCCATAAAAGAGTTTGGCCAAATCGACGTTAGAGGCCCGAATAGGCCCAAATGAAGGGACACAACCCAATCTAAAGGCAGTTAAAGCCTAGAAGGATAAGGGCGGTTCCCCTGAAGATAAGATGACCTCATTTAAAGATAAAGATAAGGTAACTAACTTATCTTATCTAGAAAGGTCTATCTACACTACTATGAATACACTGGAGCACCCAGGTATAACTTATACTCTGATTCTACTAAAAAACCTGCTTAAAGCCCATGCTAACTTAAGCATCGGAGTCTCTTGTAGGTACCACCCCCCTCCGGTGATCAAGGATCAGCAGCACCACCAAGTACAACAAGTTGGATACGTCAGTTCAGGCCAACACCGCAGATCTCGACCGAGATCGACCTACAGTTTCAGGTAACCCCCGGAACATTGGCGCCGTTGTCGGAGACCTGGAAGTCATCCCATCACCATAGCGGACGACCATGACAATGACCACAACTCTGGCTTGGTGGACAGAACGCCAAACAAAAATACGGACGCCACCTCCAAAGACACACCTCAAAACAAGGGGGATAAACAACCCTTCAACACAAACACTGAAATCTTGGAAACCATCAGAGAGCAACAAGATCGCCTTAAACAGCTCAAACAGGAGGCTGAACATCAGCGAGAGGCTGAAAGAGACCTCCGAAGAGAAACTAGGCGTCGCCAAGAACTAAAAGATAAGCTCACAAAACTAGAAGCCGACCTCAAGACCAGAACTGCTCGTCCCAACGACGAAGATAACTCCCACAAAGACCAAGATCCCTTCACCAAAGAGATCATGAAAGCCAAAGTGCCAAAAGATTTTAAAGCCCCCGACATGACTTCATACGACGGCACCTCGGATCCAAGCCATCATCTCAGAAACTTCAGGAGCAGAATGTATTTCACTGACGCCTCAGACACCATTCGATGCAAAGCTTTCCTAACCACCCTGACAAAGACAGCAATAAAGTGGTTCGATAGTTTGCCTCCAAGATCTTTCACAAGTTTTGATGACCTTGCTAAAAAATTTCTGGCCTGATTCTCCATCCAGAAGGACAAAGCCAAACATGCCCCGAGCCTGTTAGGGATCAAGCAAGGAGATCGAGAAAGCCTTCGCAACTACATGGAAAGATTCAACAAAGCGTGTCTCGACATACAAATTCTTCCAACAGAAAGTACATCAACATAGAGGAGAACTCCCGATTAGGAGAAACCTCGAAATCTGGATTCTCATACCCCTCTCGGGATAAGGATAAAGATTCAAAGAAAAAAGAATATCAATCCAGTGAGAAGCCTAAAAAATACCATAATTACACCCCTCTTCGGGTATCTTTTGTGGATGTTTACCGAGAAATATGCAACACCGAGAAGATCCCACCACATCGCCCAATCAAAAGCAAAAAAGGAGGGGGAAGTCGAACATAGTATTGTGAATATCATCGAATCTACGGACACTCCACCAACGAATGCTACGACCTAAAGGACGTCATAGAAAAGCTAGCTCGGGAAGGAAGACTAGACAGGTTCTTAGCCAACAAGACCGATGAGCCGAGGAAGAGAAGACGAGACCAAGAGGTCGGACGGGTTGAACGGCCACCCCGTACCCCTGAGAGACATGTATATATGATAAATGGAGGATTCGCAGGAGGAGGGATCTCTAAATCATCTCGCAAAAGACACTTTAAAGTAGTATATCATGTCGGGGAAGGAGAAAGGTCAACCGATCTCCCCACAATTACCTTTACTAACGAAGATGCAATAAGTGTTATCCCAGGACATGATGATCCCATGGTCATTACCATCATATTGGCCAACGCTCATCTTCACAGGACACTAGTAGACCAAGGAAGCTCTGTGGATATCTTGTTCAAATCCGCCTTCGATAAACTCAGCTTACAAGAAAAAGAGCTCAGAGAATATCCGAATAGCTTATTCGGGCTGGGAGACACTCCAATCCAACCGCTTGGATATATCTCTCTGCACACAACTTTCGGAAAGGGAACCCGGTCAAGGACACTCAATATAGACTACATAATAGTCAACGTGAGCTCAGCCTACAATGCCCTAACAGGTCGGACAACATTGAACCAGCTCGCCGCAGTAGTTTCAACTCCACATCTGTGCATGAAGTTTCCAACTCCAGAAGGGATTGCCACGATAAAAGGGGACCAAAAAACTGTGCGACGCTGTTACAATGAAAGTCTGAATCTCAAAGGCGACCTCAAAGGAATTCCGAGGGGGAGTTTGAGCTCGCGAGGAATTCCGCCCACAACCTGAGGGCAAGACTGAAGAGGTCCAAATCGGTGATGCCCATGATAAAACGACAAATTTAGGGGAAACCTTGAAAAGAGACCTGAAAGAGTCTCTGATACAGTTCCTAAAGGATAACACTGATCTTTTCGCATGGAAGGCTGCAGACATGCCAGGCATAGATCCCAAACTAATGTGCCACAAACTGGTGGTATACCCAGGATCTCGGCCAATACAGCAGAAACGTAGGAAGCTCGGACCGAAAAAGTCCCAAGATGTGGAAGAGCAAGTGCAAGCCTTACTGGAAGCAGGGTTCATAAGGAAAGTCAAATACCCACTATGGCTAGCCAACATTGTCTTGTTGAAAAAGTCGAATGGAAAGTGGCGGATGTGCATTGACTACACCGACCTCAATAAATCCTGCCAAAAGACCCCTACCCACTACCAAATATAGACGCTCTAGTGGATGCATCTTCGGGATATAAGTACCTCTCCTTCATGGATGCTTATTCAGGATACAATCAAATCCTGATGTATCCACCCGACCAAGAAAAGACCTCGTTCCTAACTCCCAAAGAAAATTACTGCTATATCGTCATGCCGTTCGGACTCAAGAATGCAGGAGCTACCTACCAAAGATTAATGAACAAAGTATTCGTAGAACACATCAGAAAATTGATGGAGGTCTACGTCGACGATATGCTGGTAAAAACACAAACTGAAGAATCCTTTTTGCCCGACCTCGCAAAAGTGTTCGACACCATCAGAAAGCATGGTATGCGACTTAATCCTACAAAATGTACATTCGCGGTAGAAGCTGGCAAATTTCTTGGCTTCATGCTCACACAAAGAGGAATTGAGGCGTACCCAGATAAATGTCAGGCTATACTCAACATGAAAAGTTTAACCTGCATCAAAGAAGTACAACAGCTCAACGGAAGATTGACAGCTCTGTCCCGGTTCTTAGCCGGTTCGGTCATAAGATCCCTCCCTTTTTACGTCACATTAAGGAAGGGAAAGAAGTTTGAATGGATGGAAGAATATGAAAAAGCCTTAGAGTGCGAGAAAGCCTTCCAAGATTTCAAAAATTTCTTGGGGCAACCACCCATTCTTACCCGGCCACGGGAGGGAGAAGCACTCGTACTATGCCTGGCAGTAGGAAACCGGGCAATAGATTCAGCATAGGTTAGAGATGACGAAAGCGGGCAACAACCCATATACTTCATCAGCAAAGCCCTACAAAGAGCCGAGCTAAACTATCAAAAAATAGAGAAGTTCGCCTACGTTCTCATACTCACTTCCCGACGACTTCGCCCATATTTTCAAGCACACACTATCAAGGTTCGATTTGCAATATGAAGCTCGGACAGCAATCAACTCACAGTATCTAGCCGACTTTATCGCTGAGTACACTGATACCCTGGGAACTCCCACAAAATGGAATCTATACGTGAACAAATCCTCAAACAAAACCGGGAGTGGGGTAGGTGTGATAATAGAAAGCGATCAGGGAACCCAAATCGAACTCTCACTAAAGTTCGAATTCCCTTCTTCAAATAATCAAGCCGAATACGAAGCACTACTGGCTGGTTTGAGGCTGGCTAAGTAGGTAGGAGTTCAAAAGCTCGCCATCTTCAGTGATTCTCAAATAGTTACCTCACAAATAGAAGGGAATTACCAAGCTAAAAATCCCACTACGAAGAAGTACCTGGACAAAACCAAAGAACAGCTCAGATAACTTGGGGAATATGAGGTCCGACATATACCCTAGGAACAGAATGCTCGAGCTGACGCACTCTCAAAAATAGCCAGCACCAAACCAGGGGGCAATAATAGAAGCCTCATCCAGGAAACACTACAAAGCCCATCAATTTCAGAAGAAGAAAAAGTCCTAACCATATCTGATCAGGATCAAGGGTGGATGACCCCCATTATCAAATACCTTCAGACAAAAACACTCCCCACAAATAAGAAAGAGGCAAAGAGGTTAATACAAGAATCACAGTACTATACTATAGTGGGCGACATCTTATATAGGAGAGGGATCTCAACACCTCCCCTAAAGTGCGTACCGACTTCTAACACAAGGGAAGTCCTGGAAGAAGTACACAGTGGCATATGTGGCAACCACTTGGGGGCACGAGCTCTTTCCAAGAAGGTACTCCAAGCTGGATTTTTCTGGCCAACCTTACACAAAGAAGTGGCATAATTCGTCAAGACATGCCCACCATGTCAGAAGCATGCTAATTTCCACATCGCTCCACCAGAAGAGCTCATCAGCGTAACGTCACCCTGGCCATTCGCAAAATGGGGACTAGACCTCCTCGAACCTTTTCCCCAAGGATCAGGACAAGTCAAGTTCCTCATTATAGGGGTAGACTATTTCACAAAATGGATTGAGGCAGAGCCCCTAGCCAATTCCACCGCACAAAGAAGTCGGAAATTTTTATACAGGAACATTATTACAAGATTTGGAATCCATTACTCCATCACCACAGATAATGGCACTCAATTTACTGATACAGGTTTTAGAAACTTGGTAGCTGATGAACGGATAATTTATACGCTTTTTGGCATTATTTTTTGTATGTTTTTAGTATATTTTAGTTAGTTTTTATTATATTTTTATTAGTTTTTAAATAAAAATCACTTTTCTGGACTTTACTATGAGTTTGTGTATTTTTCTGTGATTTCAGGTATTTTCTGGCTGAAATTGAGGGACCTGAGCAAAAATCTAATTCAGAGGCTGAAAAAGGACTGTAGATGCTGTTGGATTCTGACCTCCCTGCACTCGAAGTAGATTTTCTAGAGCTGCAGAAGCCCAATTGGTGCGCTCTCAATTGCATTGGAAAGTAGACATCCTGGGCTTTCTAGCAATATATAATAGTTCATACTTTTCTCGAGATTTGATGGCCCAAACAGGCGTTCCAAGTCAGCTCAAGAATTTTGGCCTTTAACTCCAGAACTGGCACAAAAGCTAGAGTTAAACGCCCAAATTGGCACAAAAGCTGGCGTTTAACTCCAAGAAAAGTCTCTATACATGAAAGCTTCAATGCTCAGCCCAAGCACACACCAAGTGGGCCCCGGAAGTGGATTTTTACACTAAACACCCTAGCTTACTCATTTTCTGTAACCCTAGGTCACCAGTTTACTATAAAAACTACTTTTAGTGATTCATCTTGTACCTCATGACATTCTACACGTTTCATATTGTATTTTCTACAGCATGAGTCTCTAAACCCCATTGTTGGGGGTGAGGAGCTCTGCTGTTCTTCATGAATTAATGCAATTACTACTGTTTTCCATTCTATCACGCTTGCTTCTATTCTAAGATATTCATTCGCACTTCAACCTTATGAATGTGATGATCCGTGACACTCATCATCATTCTCACCTATGAACGCGTGCCTGACAACCACCTCCGTTCTACCTTAGATTGAATGCATATCTCTTAGCCTCATGATTCAGATCAGAGTCTTCCTGGTATAAGCTAGAATTATTGGCGGCCATTCCTGAGATCCGGAACGTCTAAACCTTGTCTGTGGTATTCTGAGTAGGATCTGGGAAGGGATGGCTGCGACGAGCTTCAAACTCACGATTGTTGGGCGTGTGACAGACACAAAGGGATCAATGGATCCTATTCCAGCATGATCGAGAACCGACAGATGATTAGCCGTGCGGTGACAGCACATTTGGAACGTTTTCACTGAAGGACGGGAAGTAGCCATTGACAACGGTGATGTCCAACATAAAGCTTGCCATGGAAGGAGCCTTGCGTGCATGAAGAAGAAGATAGTAGGAAAGCAGAGATTCAGAGGACAAAGCATCTCTAAAGCCTCAACCTGTTCTTCATTACTGCATAACAAGTATTTATTTCATGTTCTTTTACTTTTTACAATCAAATCTGAAAATTATTGATATCCTGACTAAGAGTTACAAGATAACCATAGCTTGCTTCAAGCCGACAATCTCCGTGGGATCGACCCTTACTCACGTAAGGTATTACTTGGACGACCTAGTGTACTTGCTGGTTAGTTGTGCGGAGTTGCAAAAGTGTGATTGTAATTTCGTGCACCAGTAGCCGACTTAAAAATAAAACACCAATTCACATCCGTAGAATACCCACAAGCTAATGGACAGGCAGAAGCTGCCAACAAAGTCATACTAGCCGGGTTAAAACGAAAACTACAGGGTGCAAAGGGAGCTTGGGCTGAAGAGCTCCCACAAGTCCTATAGGCATATCGGACAACTCCACATTCCACCACAGGAGAATCACCCTTCCGACTTACTTACGGAATGGAGGCAATGATCCCAGTAGAGATAGAGGAAGGATCCCCCAGGATAATCCTCTACAACGAAGATACTAATTCCCAAAATCAAAGGGAAGAGCTCGACCTACTTCCTGAAATCCGAGAAAGAGTTCGGATTAGAGAGGAAGCGCTAAAGCATCGTATGGCTTCAAGGTATAATCAGAGAGTAGTCCAGCGAAGCTTCGCCAACAATGATCTCAGCTTAATTCGAAATGACATCGAAGCAGGTAGATCAGGAGAAGGGAAGCTAGCAGCTAACTGGAAAGGACCTTACCGAGTTGTAGAGGTACTGGGGAAAGGTTACTACAAGGTGTCCGATTTGGAAGGGCGAGAGCTACCAAAGTCATGGCATGCATGTAACCTGAGAAGGTACTATAGTTAGAAAGTGATAAAGATCTTAGGTCAAGGTACACTCTTTTTCCTGAAAAAGTATTTTAATGAGGCACCAAGCCAAGATCTACAGAATTGCCCGATTTAGAAGGGTAAGCACTTATATGTATATACTCTTGTATATTTTGTATTTCCTACTTGAATAAAGTCTTTCAGATTCCATAAAAAGGTTATCTACCAAGACGTATTAATCTGAGTGCAAGAATTCACCGTCCGAGTACGACAAGGTCGGCAAGATGAGAACCAAACTCGTCACCCGATTACAAAGAAATTGGCAAGGTGAAAGCAACAAAAACAGATTAATACAAGAAGTTATAAAAAGTAATCCATAAAAAGTGGTCTGACGAGGTCTTACTAAAAATGGATTACTAAAAATAACTTAAGAAGATTCGACAAGAAGAAGTCAGATCAATCCAATCAACAAAAAGTTATAAAAAGTAATCCATAAAAAGTGGCCTGACGAGGTCTTACTAAAAATGGATTACTAA
This sequence comes from Arachis ipaensis, assembly GCF_000816755.2. Lineage (NCBI taxonomy): Eukaryota > Viridiplantae > Streptophyta > Magnoliopsida > Fabales > Fabaceae > Arachis > Arachis ipaensis. The sequence continues at coordinate 41,434,553 of NC_029787.2, read as the reverse complement.
AAATAACTTAAGAAGATTCGACAAGAAGAAGTTGGATCAATCCAATCAACAAAAAGTTATAAAAAGTAATCTATAAAATGTGGCCTGACGAGGTCTTACTAAAAATGGATTACTAAAAATAACTTAAGAAGATTCGACAAGAAGAAGTTGGATCAATCCAATCAACAAAAAGTTATAAAAAGTAATCCATAAAAAGTGGCCTGACGAGGTCTTACTAAAAATGGATTACTAAAAATAACTTAAGAAGATTCAACAAGAAGAAGTCGGATCAATCCAATCAACAAAAAGGTATAAAAAGTAATCCATAAAAAGTGGCCTGATGAGGTCTTACTAAAAATGGATTACTAAAAATAACTTAAGAAAATTCGACAAGAAGAAGTCGGATCAATCCAATGAACAAAACGTTATAAAAAGTAATCCATAAAAAGTGGCCTGACGAGGTCTTACTAAAAATAGATTACTAAAAATAACTTCAGAAGATTCGGCAAGAAGAAGTCGGATCAATCCAATCAACAAGAAGTTATAAAAAGTAATCCATAAAAAGTGGCCTGACGAGGTCTTACTAAAAATGAATTACTAAAAATAACTTAAGAGGGTTCGACAAGAAGAAGTCAGACTGAACCAAGCGACAAAGTTATAAAAAGTAAATCCATAGAAAGAGGCTGGTGCACGAAATTGTGATCATCAACAATGGCGCCAAAGGACTTGGAGCTCTCAAACGTGAATCACACTTTGTCACAATTCCGCACAACTAACCAGCAAGTGCACTGGGTCGTCCAAGTAATAAACCTTACGTGAGTAAGGGTAGATCCCAATTTCTGGATTTCAGGAATGGCTGCCAATAATTCTAGCCTATACCACGAAGGTTCCAATCTTAGATTAGAAACCCAAGAGATATGCATTCTAGCCATTGCGAGTAGAACAGAGGTGGTTGTTAGTCACATGTTCATAGGTGAGAATGATGATGAGTGTCACGGATCATCACATTCATCAAGTTGAAGAACGAATGAATATCTTGGAGAAGAAATAGACTTGAGTTGAATAGAAAAATAATAGTACTTGTATTAATTCATGAAGAACAGCAGAGCTCCACACCTTAATCTATGGTGTGTAGAAACTCCACCGTTGAAAATACATAAGAACAAAAGGGTCTAGGCATGGCCGTGAGGCCAGCCCCCAAACGTGAACATATAAGTTCCAAAGATGAAAGTAAGATCGATTGCGTGAAAATACAATAGCAAAAGATCCTATTTATAGAAAACTAGTAGCCTAGGGTTACAGAAATCAGTAATTAATGCAGAAATCTTCTTCCGGGCCCACTTGGTGTGTGCTTGGGCTGAGCATTGAAGCATTTTCATGTAGAGACTTTTCTTGGAGTTAAACGCCAGCTTTTGTGCCAGTTTGGGCGTTTAACTCCAGCTTTTGTGCCAGTTTTGGAGTTAAATGCCAGAATTCTTGAGCTGACTTGGAACGCCAGTTTGGGCCATCAAATCTCAAGCAAAGTATAAACTATTATACATTTCTGGAAAGACCAGGATGTCTACTTTCCAACGCAATTGAGAGAGCGCCAATTGGGCTTCTGTAGCTCCAGAAAATCCACTTTGAGTGCAGCGAGGTCAGAATCCAACAGCATCTACAGTCCTTTTTCAGCCTCTGAATCAGATTTTTGCTCAGGTCCCTCAATTTCAGCCAGAAAATACCTGAAATCACAGAAAAATACACAAACTCATAGTAAAGTCCAGAAGAGTGATTTTTATTTAAAAACTAATAAAAATATAATAAAAACTAATTAAAATATACTAAAAAGATACTAAAAACAATGCCAAAAAGCGTATAAATTATCCGCTCATCACAACACCAAACTTAAATTGTTGCTTGTCCCCAAGCAACTGAAAATCAAATGAGATAAAAAGAAGAGAATATACAATGAATTCCAAAAACATCTATGAAGATCAGTATTAATTTAGATGAGCGGGGCTTTTAGCTTTTTGCCTCTGAACAGTTTTGGCATCTCACTTTATCCTTTGAAGTTCAGAATGATTGGCATCTATAGGAACTCAGAATCCAGATAGTGTTATTGATTCTCCTAGTTAAGTATGTTGATTCTTGAACACAGCTACTTTATGAGTCTTGGCCGTGGCCCTAAGTACTTTGTTTTCCAGTATTACCACCGGATACATAAATGCCACAGACACATAA
>NC_029787.2:41431707-41432249 GCF_000816755.2 Arachis ipaensis | reverse complement strand
TAAAGGTGACAAATGAGATGAGGGAAGGCTAACCTTGCCAAAGGAGAGGACTTGTCCGCCACCTTGTAGAGTTCTTGGGATATAACCTCATGAACTTCCACTTCCTCTCCAACCATGATGCTATGTATCATGATAGCCCGGTCTATAGTAGCTTCAGACCGGTTGCTAGTGGGAATGATTGAGCGTTGGATGAACTCCAACCATCCCTTAGCCACGGGCTTGAGGTCATGCCTTCTTAGTTGAATCGGCTTCCCTCTTGAATCTCTCTTCCACTGAGCGCCCTCTTCACAAATGTCTATGAGGACTTGGTCCAACCTTTGATCAAAGTTGACCCTTCTAGTGTATGGGTGTGCATCTCCTTGCATCATGGGCAAGTTGAATGCCAACCTTACATTTTCCAGACTAAAATCCAAGTATTTCCCTCGAACCATTGTAAGCCAATTCTTAGGGTCCAGATTCACACTTTGATCATGGTTCTTAGTGATCCATTAAGATTCCGACTTGTTGAATGGGATTGGTGAGAACTTCCCAACCTCTTCTTC
>NC_029787.2:41428703-41431369 GCF_000816755.2 Arachis ipaensis | reverse complement strand
GGAGGTGGAAGCTTTTGCCTTCCCTTTCCTCTTTCTAGAGGTTTCTCCGGCCTTTGGTGCCATAAATGGTTATGAAAAAACATAAAGCTTTAGCTTTTACCACACCAAACTTAGAAGGTTTGCTCGTCCTCGAGCAAAAAAAGAAGAAAGAAGAGAGTAGAAGAAGAAGAAATAGAGGAGATGGAGTGGGCTTGTGTTTCGGCCAAGGGGGAGAAGTGGTGTTTAGGTTGTGTGAAAATGAAGGAGTGAAGATGGGTTTATATATGAGTGAGAGGGGTGTGTATGGTTCGGCTATAGAGGGTGGGTTTGGGAGGGAAAGTGGTTTGAATTTGAATGGTGAGGTAGGTGGGATTTTGTGAAGGATGGATGTGAGTGGTGAAGAGAATGGTGGGATTTGATAGGTGAGGTGTTTTTGGGGAAGAGGTATTGAGGTGATTGGTGAATGGGTGAAGAAAAGAGAGAGTGGTGGGGTAGGTGGGGATCCTGTGGGGTCCACAGATCCTGAGGTGTCAAGGATATCTCATCCCTGCAACAAGTGGCGTTTAAAACGCCCCTTGCTGTCAATCCTGGCGTTAAACGCCAGGCTGCTGCCCATTTCTGGCGTTTAACGCCAGCTTCTTGCCCATTCCTGGCGTTAAATGCCAGTCTGGTGCCCTTTTCTGGCGTTAAACGCCCAGAATGGTGCCAGACTGGGCGTTTAACGCCCATTCTGCTACCTTTACTGGCGTTTAAACGCCAGTAACTGTCTCCTCCAGGGTGTTCTATTTTTCACTTTGTTTTTGCTTTTTCAATTATTTTTGTGACTTCACATGATCATCAACCTACAGAAAACATAAAATAACAATAGAAAATAGAAAATTATCATAGAATAGTAAAGATTGGGTTGCCTCCCAACAAGCGCTTCTTTAATGTCAATAGCTTGACAGTGGCTCTCATGGAGCCTCACAGATGTTCAGAGCAATGTTGGAACCTCCCAACACCAAACTTAGAGTTTGAATGTGGGGGTTCGACACCAAACTTAAAGTTTGGTTGTGGCCTCCCAACACCAAACTTAGAATTTGACTGTGGGGCTCTGTTTGACTCTGTATTGAGAGAAGCTCTTCGTGCTTCCTCTCCATGGTGACAGAGGGATATCCTTGAGCTTTAAATACAAGGGAGTCTTCATTCACTTGAATGATCAATTCTCCTCTGTCAACATCAGTCACAGCTTTTGCTGTGGCTAGGAAGGGTCTGCCAAGGATGATGGATTCATCCATACACTTTCCAGTTTCTAGGATTATGAAATCAGCATGGATGTAATGGTCTTCAACCTTTACCAAGACATCCTCTACAAGTCCATAAGCCTGTTTCTTTGAATTGTCTGCCATCTCTAGTGAGATTCTTGCAGCTTGTACCTCAATGATCCCTAGCTTCTCCATTACAGAGAGAGGCATAAGGTTTATGCTTGACCCTAGGTCACACAAAGCCTTCTCAAAGGTCATGGTGCCTATGGTACAAGGGATTGAGAACTTTCCAGGGTCCTGTCTCTTTTGAGGTAATCTCTGCCTAGTCAAGTCATCCAGTTCTTTGATGAGCAATGGAGGTTCATTCTCCCAAGTCTTATTACCAAATAACCTGGCATTTAGCTTCATGATTGCTCCAAGGTACTTAGCAATTTGCTCTTCAGTAACGTCTTCATCCTCTTCAGAGGAAGAATATTCATCAGAGCTCATGAATGGCAGAAGTAAATTTAATGGAATCTCTATGGTCTCAGTGTGAGTCTCAGATTCCCATGGTTCCTCATTAGGGAACTCCATGGAGGTCAGTGGGCGTCCATTGAGGTCTTCCTCAGTGGGAATCACTGCCTCTTCCTCCTCTCCATGTTCGGCCATGTGAGATGTGGTTATGGCCTTGCACTCTCTTTTTGGATTCTCTTCTGTATTGCTAGGGAGAGTGCTAGGAGGGAGTTCAGTAATTTTCTTACTCAGCTGACCCAATTGTGTCTCCAAATTTCTAATGGAGGACCGTGTTTCAGTCATGAAACTTTGTGTGGTTTTGATTAGATCAGAGACAATGGTTGCTAAGTCAGAGGGGCTCTGCTTAGAATTCTCTGTCTGTTGCTGAGAAGATGATGGAAAAGGTTTGCTATTGCTAAACCTATTTCTTCCACCATTGTTGTTGTTGAAATCTTGTTGAGGTCTCTGTTGATCCTTTCATGAGAGATTTGGATGATTTCTCCATGAAGGATTGTAGGTGTTTCTATAGGGTTCTCCCATGTAATTCACTTCTTCCATTGCTGGGTTCTCAGGATCATAAACTTCTTCTTCAGAGGAAGCTTCCTTAGTACTGCCTGTTGCTGCTTGCATTTCAGACAGACTCTGAGAAATCATATTGACTTGTTTGGTCAATATTTTATTTTGAGCCAATATGGCATTCAGAGTATCAATCTCAAGAACTCCTTTCTTCTGAGCTGTCCCATTATTCACAGGATTTCTTTCAGAAGTATACATGAATTGGTTATTTGCAACCATTTCAATGAGTTCCTGAGCTTCTGCAGGCGTCTTCTTCAGATGAAGAGATCCTCCAGCAGAGCTATCCAATGACATCTTGGATAGTTCAGACAAACCATCATAGAAAATACCTATGATGCTCCATTCAGAAAGCATGTCAGAAGGACATCTTCTGAT
>NC_029787.2:41417688-41428618 GCF_000816755.2 Arachis ipaensis | reverse complement strand
ACCTTCCTTGCATTGTTGGCATTGTTGTTTTCGGCTGCCATGATTTCTTCTTCTTTGAAGAGCTCTGTCAGGCCCTCTAAAGAGAATTGTTCTTTAGCTTCTCTTAGCTTTCTCTTTAAGGTCCTTTCAGGTTCAGGATCAGCTTGAACAAGTATGCCTTTATCTTTGTTCCTGCTCATATAAAAGAGAAGAGAACAAGAAAGTAGGGAATCCTCTATGTCACAGTATAGAGATTCATTGAGGTGTCAGAGGAAGAGAAGAATAGAAGGAGGAGGTAGAGAGAGGAGAATTCGAACTTATCAAGAGGGATAGAGTTCGAATTGCAGCTTGAGGAGGAGTGTTAGTCCCTTAAATAGAAGGATGTGAAAAGAGGGGAAGAATTTTCGAAAATAAATTAAAAAGATTTTGAAATAATGAAAAGAAACTTTTTGAAAAATTGATTGAGATTTTCGAAAATTAAGTTTGGGAAAGAAATTAAGTGATTTTGAAAAAGATTTTGAAATTAGAAATCAAAAAGATATGATTGAAAATTAATTTTGAAAAAGATGTGATTGAATAGATATGATTGAAAAGATATGATTGAAAATCAATTTAGAAAAAGAAATTTTTAAAATTAAAGTTGATTACTTGACTATCAAGAAATTAAAAGATATGATTTTAAAATTTAAAGTTTGATCCTTTCTTAATAGGCAAGTAACAACTTGAAAATTTTTGAAGTAAATCTTGAATTGAAGCAAGGATTTTTTAAAATAGTAAAAATAAATATAAAATGGAAAGAAATTGATTTTGAAAGAGATATGATTGAGAAGATATGATTTGAAAAAGATTTGATTTTGAAAAATTATGAAAACTTGAAAAAAAATGTGAATTAAAAACAAAATCTTCCCTCTAGTGTCATCCTGGCGTTTAATGCCCAAATCTCTACCTTTTTGGGCGTTAAACGCCCAGCTAGGTACCCTGGCTGGCGTTTAAACGCCAGTTTTCCTTCTTCACTGGGCGTTTTGAACGCCCAGCTTTTTCTGTTTGATTCCTCTGCTGAATGTTCTGAATCTTCAATTCTCTGTATTATTGACTTGAAAATACATAGTTTTAAAAAAAATATTTTTGAATTTTTGATGATGGGAATCAATAAAATTGCAACTAATCTTAGGAAACTCAAATCAAACAATGCATGCAGGACACCAAACTTAAAAATTTTCATATAAGAGACACTAACAAATTGAGAATGCATATGAGAAACAACAAAACACACAAAATAAGAGAATTTAAAGATCAGAGCACTAAAATCATCAAGAACAACTTGAAGATCAATGAAGAACAATATGCATAAATTTTCGAAAATTAGAAGGATAAAGACATGCAATTGACACCAAACTTAAAATTAGACAATAGACTCAAACAAGAAACATAAAATATTTTTGGTTTTTATGGTTTTATAAATTTTTTTGTGATTTTTGAAAATTATATAGAAAAGAAAATAAAGAGAATCAAAACTTTTAATAAGAATTCCAGGAATCATGCAATGTTAGTCTAAAGCTTCAGTCTAAAAAGGATTAGACATGTTTGGCCAAGCTTCAGAAGGACATTACATTCAATAGCTAAATTGATGAGAATCAATCAGCTTTTGTGATGGTGGGAGCATCACCTTGAAACTCTAGAATTCATTCTTAAAAATTCTGAAGAAAAGATACTTAATCTAAGCAACAAGATGAACCGTCAGTTGTCCAAACTCGAACAATCCCCGACAACGGCGCCAAAAACTTGGTGCACGAAATTGTGATCATCAACAATGGTGCCAAAGGACTTGGAGCTCTTAAACGTGCACTTTGTCACAATTCCGCACAACTAACCAGCAAGTGCACTGGGTCGTCCAAGTAATAAACCTTACGTCAGTAAAGGTCGATCCCACGGAGATTGTCGGCTTGAAGCACGCTATGGTCATCTTGTAAATCTCAGTCAGGCAGATTCAAATGGTTATGGAGTTTAAGGTGATGAAAATAAACATAAAATAAAGATAGAGATACTTATGTAATTCATTGGTGGATTTCAGATAAGCGTATGAAGATGCTTTGTTCCCCTTGAACCTCTGCTTTCCTATTGCCTTCTTCCAATCATTCATACTCCTTTCCATGGCAAGTTTTATGTTGGGCATCACCGTTGTCAATGGCTACATCCCGTCCTCTCAGTGAAAATGGTCCTGATGCTCTGTCACAACATCGGCTAATCAGTTGTCGGTTCTCGATCATGTCGGAATAGGATCCATTGATCCTTTTGCGTCTGTCACACGCCCCACAATCGCGAGTTTGAAGCTCGTCACAGTCATCCCTTCCCAGATCCTACTCGGAATACCACAGACAAGGTTCAGACTTTCTGGATCTGAGGAATGGCTGCCAATAATTCTAGCCTATACCACGAAGGTTCCAATCTTAGATTAGAAACCCAAGAGATATGCATTCTAGCCATTGCTAGTAGAACAGAGGTGGTTGTTAGTCACATGTTCATAGGTGAGAATGATGATGAGTGTCACGGATCATCACATTCATCAAGTTGAAGAACGAATGAATATCTTGGAGAAGAAATAGACTTGAGTTGAATAGAAAAACAATAGTACTTGTATTAATTCATGAAGAACAGCAGAGCTCCACACCTTAATCTATGGTGTGTAGAAACTCTACCGTTGAAAATACATAAGAACAAAAGGGTCTAGGCATGGCCGTGAGGCCAGCCCCCAAACGTGAACATATAAGTTCCAAAGATGAAAGTAAGATCGATTGTGTGAAAATACAATAGCAAAAGGTCCTATTTATAGAAAACTAGTAGCCTAGGGTTACAGAAATCAGTAATTAATGCAGAAATCTTCTTCTGGGCCCACTTGGTGTGTGCTTGGGCTGAGCATTGAAACATTTTTGTGTAAAGACTTTTCTTGGAGTTAAACGCCAGCTTTTGTGCCAGTTTGGGCGTTTAACTCCAGCTTTTGTGCCAGTTTTGGAGTTAAACGCCAGAATTCTTGAGCTGACTTGGAACGCCGGTTTGGGCCATCAAATCTCGAGCAAAGTATAGACTATTATACATTGCTGAAAAGACCAGGATGTCTACTTTCCAACGCAATTGAGAGAGCGCCAATTGGGCTTGTGTAGCTCCAGAAAATCCACTTTGAGTGCAGGAAGGTCAGAATCCAACAGCATCTGCAGTCCTTTTTCAGCCTCTGAATCAGATTTTTGCTCAGGTCCCTCAATTTCAGCCAGAAAATATCTGAAATCACAGAAAAATACACAAACTCATAGTAAAGTCCAGAAGAGTAATTTTTATTTAAAAACTAATAAAAATATAATAAAAACTAATTAAAATATACTAAAAACATACTAAAAACAATGCCAAAAAGCGTATAAATTATCCGCTCATCAGAGGCCTAATGGATTACTAAAAATAACTCAAGAAGAACCGACAAAGAGAAGTCGACCAATAAAAGCGGTATCTCAAACCAACAAAGTCGACCATCCAAAGCATGCGAAGAGCCACGACTCCACAACAAAGCTATCAAAATTGTTCAATGACCAACAAAAAGCGTTCTACCAGAACACTAAAAAGCTGTCGGACAGTTCAGCCCCAAGGGTCATCTCGCCCAACCAAAAGACAGACAAAACAATGATCTAAAAGAGGTCGGGAAGCAGAGTACCAACACTCTGTAAAATTTGCAATTTCACGACCAACGTATCAAAAGAAACACAGCAATCGTTAAAAAGACTCAGAAGGCGACCTGAAAGAGGGCCTCAAGAGTTCAAAAGCATTTTTGTTTTTCTATTAAGTTGCATAGAAGCAACTAACAGTCAAGAGAACCAAATCACCATAAAGTTACAAAAAATAGAGTTCAAAAGCCCACAAGTCGGGCTGAGGAGATAAAAACACATAAATCATAAGGGGTACAAAGTTTTCCTAGTAGCAGCATCAATGGCAGAAGGAGGAGGAATGATATTCACAGGGACGGCGTCCACGGTCCCATCCTCATGATTAAGAATCTCACAATCTGGATCAAGTTGGGAATGGTCGACCTCAGCTGAAGGATTTGAAGAATTCATGGCTGCAGAGGCTTTGGCTGGGGGTGCAGGAGGAGGCCCATCATCTTCATCATCTAGGGCAGGCACTATCTTCCCCTCTTCCACCATATTGTCTAGGCTAAAAGGAGTTAGGTCGAGTTTAGGAGCAAGAACTCGGACCTGCACCTTCAAGTTTTCATAAGCGCCTATAACAGTGTCCACCAAATGGCCCTGAAGATCGGCGTAGTCCACGTGGGCAGTTTCAAGCCTCCCCCTCAACTCCAACACTTCGGCATAAGTGCGGGTATAACTCTCCTTATGCTTTTTTGCCATCTCCTCCGCCAAATTCGCAGCTGCTTCAGTCCTGATAGCCTGCGACTTCTCCTTCTCCATGTCCAACTCCAGCTTAATCACCCTAGCTCCAAGTTCATCCTTTAATCCTTTGATTCTATCGAATTCTGACTTTGCATCCTCCAAGAATTCCTTAGTTGCATGAAATGGGAAACCCTGGACAGTTTGAAACAAAGCCACACCCATATGAGCCATCCGAATGCTGTTATTGGTAATAAAATTCAAATGATGAAGAATGGACACGTCATCCATAGGAAGTCAACCATAAGGAGCAATTTGATTATCAACAAACCCCACGACATCAAAGTCAGGGGCATCCAAATCATAAGGTTCAACAGTTTTTTGTTTTTTAGGAAGAGGACCAGCAGTCAGAGAGGAGGCAAAACCAGAAGAAGGTCTAACTGGGTAAGAGGGGACAACTCAGACTTGAGGAGTTGGAATAACCTTCCTCGGCCCAGAAGCACTCAACGATGGTTTCTTTGGAGGAACTTGGGAAGACTCTCCCTCCGCAGCCTTGGCCGAGATGTTGGAAGCAGCTGTCGCCTTCTTCGCCCAACGAAAATGCTTCTTAGAATCTGTAGATTTCACCATCTCTACAAAAAAGAAACCAAGAAAACAAGTTACAAATAGATGAAGATAAACATTCAACCACAAAGCAAAACTATTAACAAGAAGTCGACCACTACCCAATTTAGTTCGAAGAAGGGAAGGACCTGAAAGAAATTTCTTTGTATCAAGATGAGGGGGTTCCCTCCAGTTTTCCTCCAACACATTTACAAAGGCCTGCTCGACCTCATCCAGACTTTCCCAGGAATACCTGAATACTACTACTTTCTTCTACCAGCACAAAGGGAAGGAAGGCTCATCATTCTCATCCAAAAAGAAGGGCCGAGCTCCCTCAACAGCTCAGACCTTGAAATAATAGTTTTTAAAGTCCCTAAAAGACTTGTCATACATAGAGAAAACCTTTTTGCCTTGAGTAGCTCGGAAGGAAACCCAGGAGGCTTTCTTCTTCGCTACCTCAGGCTTTGTCAGCACAAAAAGATAAAGGAAGAAAGTTTGGATAGGTCGGATATCTAGTTCCTGACATAACAACTGGAAAATTTTGATGAAGCCCCAAGAGTTTGGGTGGAGCTGGGAAGGAGCTACATTATAGGACTACAACAACTCGGTCTCAAAAGGGGTGAAAGGAATGGTAATATTCATGTGACTAAAGAAATAGTCGTAAGCATAGAAGAAGGGACGTTCTCCTTGAGTCAAAGAGGGAAAGCTAACCCTCTCCTCAGGGTCAGGGGACACTAACTCATAGTTTTTCTCTTGATCCCTATCACTACAAATCCTATGGTGCCTCCTAAGCCGTACACAATACTCAGAGTCAGCAACTGTAACACACATCAGAACAATGGAATCCAGCCAATCTGACATGCCGTCCGGGATCTTAGTAGACATCTCAACAATATTTTTGCGAGAAGACATGGGTCAACTATTCCTACAGTAAGAAAGAGAAAAATGGGATTACTACCAAGCAGCTCGGTCAAATAAGGAAACAACTCGGACAAGAGCATACGAACATCAAAAAAGGAAACCCCAAGATTCACACTAAAGTCGAGTGGCATCCTTTGGAGGCAGTAACAAGGCAAGAGCCCGGAAAGAAAGAAATCGACAGGCTATCTCCTAAAAACATCTCTCAAAACACAAATCCTTCTCTAGCAACATCACTACACACAGAGTAGTAAAGTCATCATTATCAACAAGAAACATCAAAAGTTACAACCTTTCCTACTGATAGTTTATCGTCAAAGCCACAAAAACTTATCAAAATCATAAACCCCCATTATACCAACAAATCCGCAAGAGCCAAGGCTTTGATCAAGGAAACACAACCAAAAGAGAAACCCTAAGGAAGCAGAAACTACCAGGTACAACCATCACAAAGAGCGCAGGGATAATCACAAAGGAGCAAGCTTGTTCAGAAAATCATAAAAACACAAATGACAAAAAGAAAGATACAATCTTTTCTCAAAGGAATCAAGACTCTCAGAAGCAAAATAAAAATCACATGCAACAGTTAAGGACGCACAAAAAAGCGACAAGCATAAAAGAAAAAGAAAATGCCAACCTGAAGAGGAAGAAGAAACAAGCACAAGAGGAGGATTAGGAAGAAAACAGCAACAAGCCCACTCCAAACAGCCGCTTTCGAAAGCGAGGAAAGGGAAACACAGGAATGCAAAAACAGAAGGGTGTAGAGGAACGAAACATCTTGCAAACAACAAGTAAAAAAGACGGAGAAGAATTAGAGAAGGAAACTATAAAGTGAATGATTTGAAAAAATTCAAAGTGAGGTACCAAAGAGGGAAAAAGGAAACGGCGAAGGGGTATTAATGAGCTTTTAAAACCTTCCCACGTTTCCAAGGAAAGTGCAACGCGTGCTACAATTAAAAAGGAGGAAAATGCTTCGCATTCAAAAGAGCCCAGCAGGAGTTATAAAGATCGACAAAAGGAAAAATGCTCGAGCTCGACTTCTCCCAAAAAGAGTCGAAGTCTGAAGACACGACCCTAAAAAAAGTAAAGATCGAGCTCAAGCAGGGGCACTGTTCATACCCTGGGTCGAGCTATCCGGTCTAGGGAGATCAAAGACAAAGCAACCGACCTCTTCAGATCAGGATCCCCGACCTCTTCCTTAAAAGAGTTAGGCTAAATCGACATTAGAGGCCCGAACAAGCCCAAATGACGGGACACAGCCTAATCTAAAGGCAGTTAAAGCCTAGAAAGATAAGGGCGGTTCCCCTGAAGATAAGATGACCTCACTTAAACATAAAGATAAGGTAACTAACTTATCTTATCTAGAAAGGTCAGCCTACACTATTATAAATACACTGGAGCACCCAGGTATAACTTATACTCTGATTCTACTAAAAAACCTGCTTAAAGCCCATGCTAACTTAAGCATCGGAGTCTCTTGCAGGTACCACCCCCTCCGGTGATTAAGGATCAGCAGCACCACCAAGTACAACAAGTCGGATACGTCAGTTCAAGCCAACACCGCAGATCTTGACCGAGATCGACCTACAGTTTCAGGTAACCCTCGGAACAATAATCAATCTTATTCCAGCTCAATCTAAATCTTCCACACCATTTTTATCAATTTCAACATCATAATTCATCAACATACTCAAAATCATCAATTCATCATAATTCATCATAATTCATCATTCAACAAATTCAACAACCAACTCAATCCAAACCTATCATATGGGTCACTGGTGCACAAAATTACAATCACACTTTTGTAACTCCGCACAACTAACCAGCAAGTGCACTGGGTCGTCCAAGTAATACCTTACGTGAGTAAGGGTCGATCCCACGGAGATTGTCGGCTTGAAGCAAGCTATGGTTATCTTGTAACTCTTAGTTAGGATATCAGTAATTCTCAGACTTAATTGTAAAAAGTAAAAGAACATGAAATAAATACTTGTTATGCAGTAATGAAGAACAGGTTGAGGCTTTGGAGATGCTTTGTCTTCTGAACCTCTGCTTTCCTACTGTCTTCTTCATGCACGCAAGACTCCTTCCATGGCAAGCTTTATGTATGGCATCACCGTTGTCAATGGCTACTTCCCGTCCTCTCAGTGAAAATATTCCAAATGCGCTGTCACCGCACGGCTAATCATCTGTCGGTTCTCGATCATGTCGGAATAGGATCCATTGATCCTTTTGCGTCTATCACACGCCCCACAATCACGAGTTTGAAGCTTGTCACAGTCATCCCTTCCCAGATCCTACTCAGAATACCACAGACAAGGTTTAGACGTTCCGGATCTCAGGAATGGCCGCCAATAATTCTAGCCTATACCACGAAGGTTCCAATCTTAGATTAGAAACCCAAGAGATACACATTCAAGCTTGATTGCATGTAGAACGGAGGTGGTTGTCAGGCACGCGTTCATAGGTGAGAATGATGATGATTGTCACGGATCATCACATTCATCAGGTTGAAGTGCGAATGAATATCTTCGAATAGAAGCAAGCGTGATAGAATGGAAAACAGTAGTAATTGCATTAATTCATGAAGAACAGCAGAGCTCCTCACTCCCAACAATGGGGTTTAGAGACTCATGCCATAGAGAATACAATAAGAAACGTGTAAAGTGTCATGAGGTACAAGATGAGTCACTGAAAGTAGTATTTATAGTAAACTAGTGACCTAGGGTTACAGAAAATGAGTAAGCTAGGGTGTTTATTGTAAAAATCCACTTCCGGGGCCCACTTGGTGTGTGCTTGGGCTGAGCATTGAAGCTTTCATGTGTAGAGACATTTCCTGGAGTTAAACGCCAGCTTTTATGCGAGTTTGGGCATTTAACTCCAGCTTTTGTGCCAGTTCTAGAGTTAAATGCCAGAATTCTTGAGCTGACTTGGAATGCCTGTTTGGGCCATCAAATCTCGAGCAAAGTATGGAGTATTATATATTGCTGGAAAGCCCAGGATGTCTACTTTCCAACGTGATTGAGAGCGCGCCAATTGGGCTTTTGTAGCTCCAGAAAATCTACATTGAGTGCGGGGAGGACAGAATCCAACAGCATCTGCAGTCCTTTTTCAGCCTCTGAATCAGATTTTTGCTCAGGTCCCTCAATTTCAGCCAGAAAATACCTGAAATCACAAAAAAATACACAAACTCATAGTAAAGCCCAGAAAAGTGATTTTTTATTTAAAAACTAATAAAAACATAATAAAAAATAACTAAAATATACTAAAAACATACTAAAAACAATGCCAAAAAGCGTATGAATTATCCGCTCATCACAACACCAAACTTAAATTGTTGCTTGTCCCCAAGCAACTAAAAATCAAATAGGATAAAAAGAAGAGAATATACAATGAATTCCAAAAACATCTATGAAGATCATTATTAGATGAGCGGGGCTTTTAGCTTTTTGCCTCTGAACAGTTTTGGCATCTCACTTTATCCTTTGAAGTTCAGAATGATTGGCTTCTATAGGAAATCAGAATCCAGATAGTGTTATTGATTCTCCTAGTTAAGTATGTTGATTCTTGAACACAGTTACTTTATGAGTCTTGGCCGTGACCCTAAGCACTTTGTTTTTCAGTATTACCACCGGATACATAAATGCCACAGACACATAACTGGGTGAACCTTTCCAGATTGTGACTCAGCTTTGCTAAAGTCCCCAATTAGAGGTGTCCAGAGCTCTTAAGCACACTCTTTTTTTGCTTTGGACCACGACTTTAACCGCTCAGTCTCAAGTTTTCACTTGACACCTTCACGCCACAAGCACATGGTTAGGGACAGCTTGGTTTAGCCGCTTAGGCCAGGATTTTATTCCTTTAGGCCCTCCTATCCACTGATGCTCAAAGCCTTGGATCCTTTTTATCACCCTTGCCTTTTGGTTTAAAGGGGTATTGGCTTTTTCTACTTGCTTTTTCCCTTTTTTTTCATGCAAGCTTTCTATTCACTGCTTTTTCTTGCTTCAAGAATCAATTTTATGATTTTTCAGATCATCAAATAACATTTCTCCTTTTTCTTTCATTCTTTCAAGAGCCAACAATTTTAACATTCATAAACAATCAAATTCAAAAATATGCACTGTTCACGCATTCATTTAGAGAATAAGAGTTATTGCCACCACATCAAAATAATTAAACTATTTTAAAATTCGAAATTCATGTACTTCTTTTTCTTTTTCAGTTAAAAATACTTTTTATTTAAGAAAGGTGATGGATTCATAGGACATTCATAGCTTTAAGACATAAACTCTAATTTTATTGATTATGGAATAAAAATAAGACTCAAAGATAAATATAAGAGCAGACCCATAATAATAGAAGACAGAAAATTAAAAGCAGAAAAATAAATGACTCTTAAAATAGACTCTTAATAATAAAGGTTATCACAGAGTTAAGACTCAACAACCTTGATTTTAAGAAGTTGATGCTCCCTCCTTTTGTGGGGTGCTTGGTCCTTCAAGGGAGAGCTTCTGGCGCTTCAGCTCCTGTAGTTCACGCCCCTGCTTCTCCTGTTCCTTCAGTAGCTTGCAGAGCATGCAGTTTTGATTCTACTGTTCTTCCTTAAGTTGTTCCATAGCTTCCTGCAGCTTGGTAACAGATGCTTCTAAGCGGGTTCAGTAGTCAATTTCAGGAATTTCTGGGAGGAACTCCTGCGCCCTCTTTTTGATGGAGTTGTCTTGCACTTGTCCTTCCATTGACTTCTTGGTGATTGGGTGTTCAATTGGGATGAATTCATCAACTCCCATCCTCACCCTAGCATCTTTACATAGTAGAAAAATTAAGCTTGGGTAGGCCAGTTTGGCTTCAGTGGAGTTCTTGTTTGCAATTGTGTAAATCTCACAAGAAATCAGATGATGAATCTCCACTTCTTTTCCAAGCATAATACAATGAATCATCACTGCTCTTTTGACAGTGACCTCAGAGCGGTTGCTAGTGGTCAATATAGAACGCCCAATGAAGTCCAGCCAGCCTCTTGCAACTGGTTTGAGATCTCCTCTCTTGAGTTGGTTTGGGACACCTTT
>NC_029787.2:41417009-41417262 GCF_000816755.2 Arachis ipaensis | reverse complement strand
CTTCGAATTTGCTCTTGGATCTCCGGATATTCATCTTCTTTCAGATTGAATTTAACTTCCGGGATCACTGACCTCAGACCCATTATTTTGTAGTAATGGTCTGCATGTTCCTTGGTTAGGAACCTCTCTTGATTCCAAAGACTCTTTGGAGTATTCTCTTTCTTGCCTCTTAATTTGGTTTGTTTTCCCTTAGGTGCCATGATCTTGATGAGTCTTAGCTCAGTGATCACGGAAAAGCACACCAAACTTAGAG
>NC_029787.2:41414102-41416959 GCF_000816755.2 Arachis ipaensis | reverse complement strand
CCATTATGGCATTTAACGCCCAGTTGTTGGCCATTATGGGCGTTAGCCAGGTACCCTGGCTGGCGTTAAACGCCAGAAACTCCTTTATCACTGGGCGTTTTGCTGAACGCCCAAGATACTGCAAATCTGGCGTTAAACGCCAAGAATGGTACCCATTCTGGCGTTTAACGCCCAAAATGGTACCTTTACTGGCGTTAAACGCCCAGAATGATACCCATTCTGGCGCTTAACGCCCAGAATGCCTCTTACTAGCATTTTCTTTCCAGCAAGCTCCTTTTCTCTGCTTTTTGTACTGAATCCTTCTTTAACTCTGTGAATTCCTTCAATTTTGATGCTTAGCCTTTGATGAAAATGTATATCAAACCTCTACAAGTATTAATTAAAATAAATAGCTTGCTAATGGCTAGGTTGCCTCCCAGCAAGCGCTTCTTTATTGTCTTTAGCTGGACTCTTACTGAGCTTCATTCAAGCCTCAGTTTTGAGCATTCTTGCTCAAAATTGCTTTCAAGATAATGTTTGATTCTCTATCCATTGACAATGAACTTTTTGTCAGAATCAATATCTTGAAGCTCAACATATCCATATGGTGACACTCCTGTAATCACATGGTCCCCTCCACCGGGATTTTAATTTCCCAGGGAATAATCTGAGCCTAGAGTTGAATAGTAGAACTTTTTGTCCTGGCTCAAAGACTCTGGATGACAATTTCTTATCATGCCACTTTTTTGCTTTTTCCTTATAAATTTTTGCATTTTCAAAAGCATTGAGTCTGAACTCTTCTAGCTCATTTAGCTGGAGCAATCTTCTCTCACCAGCTAACTTAGCATCCATGTTTAGGAATCTGGTTGCCCAGTAGGCTTTATGTTCCAGTTCCACGGGCAGATGACAAGCCTTGCCATACACAAGCTGGTATGGAGAGGTTCCTATAGGAGTCTTAAATGCTGTTCTGTATGCCCACAGAGCATCATCCAAGCTCCTTGCCCAATCCTTTCTACAGGCAATTACAGTCCATTCCAGGATTCTCTTTAGTTCTCTATTAGAGACTTCAGCCTGCCCATTTGTCTGTGGATGATACAGAGTTGCTACTTTGTGGCTAATTCCATATCGAACCATAGCAGAGTAAAGCTGTTTATTGCAGAAATAGGTTCCCCCATCACTGATTAGTACTCTGAGAACACCAAATCTGCTGAAAATATGTTTCTGGAGGAACTTCAGCACAGTCTTGGTATCATTAGTGGGTGTGGCAATTGCTTTCACCCATTTAGATACGTAGTCTACTGCTACCAGAATGTAAGTGTTTGAGTATGATGGTGGGAAATGACCCATGAAGTCTATACCCCATACATCAAACAACTCAATCTCTAAGATCCCTTGTTGAGGCATGGCATAACCATGAGGCAAGTTACCAGCTCTTTGGGAACTGTCACAGTTACGCACAAACTCTCGGGCATCTCTATAGAGAATAGGCCAATAGAAGCCACATTGGAGGACTTTAGTGGCTGTTCGCTCACTTCCAAAATGTACTCCATACTGTGATCCATGACAATGCCACAGGATCTTCTGTGCCTCCTCTCTAGGGACGCATCTACGGATCATTCTGTCAGCGCATCTCTTAAAGAGATATGGTTCATCCCATAAGTAGTACTTTGCATCAGAAATTAGTTTTTTTCTTTTGCATCCTGCTGTACTCCTGGGGTATGAACCTCACAGCTTTATAATTTGCAATGTCTGCAAACCATGGTGCCTCCTGAATGGCAAAAAGTAGCTCATCCGGAAAGGTCTCAGAGATCTCAGTGGAAGGAGGGACGCCCCAGCCACTGGTTCTAACCGAGACAGGTCATCAGCTACCTGATTCTCTGTCCCTTTTCTGTCTCTTACTTCTATATCAAACTCTTGCAGAAGCAACACCCATATTATGAGCCTGGGTTTTGAATCCTGCTTTGTGAGTAGATATTTAAGAGCAGCATGGTCAGTGTACACAATCACTTTTGATCCTACTAAATAGGATCTAAACTTGTCAATGGCATAAACCACTGCAAGCAGCTCTTTTTCTGTGGTTGTGTAATTCCTCTGCGCGTCATTTAGAACACGACTGGCATAGTAAATGACGTGCAGAAGCTTGTTATGCCTTTGTCCCAACACTGCACCAATGGCATGGTCACTGGCATCACACATTAATTCGAATGGTAATGTCCAGTCAGGTGCAAAGATGACTGGTGCTGTGACCAGCTTGGCTTTCAGGGTTTCAAACGCCTGCAGACACTCTGTGTCAAACACAAATGGCGTGTCAGCAGCTAGAAGGTTGCTCAGAGGTTTTGTAATTTTTGAAAAGTCCTTTATGAACCTCCTATAGAATCCTGCATGCCCCAGAAAGCTTCTGATTGCCTTTACATTGGCAGGTGGCGATAATTTTTCAATTACCTCTACCTTGGCTTGATCTACCTCTATTCCCTTGCTTGAAATTTTGTGCCTAAGGACAATTCCTTCAGTCACCATAAAGTGACATTTTTCCCAGTTTAAGACCAGGTTAGTTTCTTGGCACCTTTTCAGGACAAGTGCTAGATGATCAAGACAGGAGCTGAATGAGTCTCCAAATACTGAGAAATCATCCATGAAGACTTCCAAAAATTTCTCTACCATATCAGAGAAAATAGAGAGCATGCACCTCTGAAAGGTTACAGGTGCATTGTAGAGACCAAAAGGCATTCTTCTGTAAGCAAATACTCCAGATGGACATGTTAAGTATCTGGTTTACGATCTTTCTGATCGTCCAGTACTTATGATGATGAAAAACCTACCGATAAGTCCGATGTTGGTTTAACGTCACCTAGGAGTTCTGGTTCTCTTTTGTCGTAAG
>NC_029787.2:41352534-41414095 GCF_000816755.2 Arachis ipaensis | reverse complement strand
AGTTCATTCTTTTCATTATGAATCACTGTCATGCCTCCCTTCTTGGGGACAACTTGGACAGGGCTTACCCAGGGGCTATCAGAAATAGGATAAATAATCCCAGCCTCTAGTAACTTAGTGACCTCTTTATGCACCACTTACTTCATGGTTGGATTTAGTTGCCTCTGTGGTTGAACTACTAGCTTAGCATCATCCTCTAATAGGATCTTGTGCATACATCTTGCTGGGCTAATGCCCTGAAGGTCACTT
This sequence comes from Arachis ipaensis, assembly GCF_000816755.2. Taxonomy (NCBI): domain Eukaryota; kingdom Viridiplantae; phylum Streptophyta; class Magnoliopsida; order Fabales; family Fabaceae; genus Arachis; species Arachis ipaensis. Next base: position 41,413,846 of record NC_029787.2, on the reverse strand, counting down.
ATGGACCACCCAAGAGCTGTCTTGTGTGTCCTTAGCACTTGAATTAGTGCTTTCTCTTCCTGTGGATTTAAAGCAGAGCTTATGATCACTGGAAAAGTGTCACCCTCTCCTAGAAATGCATATTTCAGGGATAGTGGTAGTGGTTTGAGCTCAGGTTTAGGAGGTTTCTCCTCTTCCTGAGGGATTTTCAGAGGAACTTTTATTTCCTCTGATTCCTCCAGATCAGGCTGAACATCTTTAAAGATGTCTTCTAGCTCTGATTCAAGACTCTCATTCATATTGATCTCTTCTATTAAAGAGTCAATAATATAAGTGCTCATGCAGTCATTTGATGTGTCTGGATGCTGCATAGCTTTGACAGCATTTAACTTGAACTCATCCTCATTGACTCTCAAGGTCACTTCCCGTTTTTGTACATCAATAAGAGTTCGTCCAGTTGCTAGGAAAGGTCTTCCTAGAATGAGAGTTGCACTCTTGTGCTCCTCCATTTCTAGTACTACAAAGTCAGTGGGAAAGGCAAATGGCCCAACCTTGACAATCATGTCTTCAATGATGCCTGATGGATATTTAATGGAGCCATCAGCAAGTTGAAGACATATCCGGGTTGGTTTGACTTCTTCAGTCAACCCAAGCTTTCTGATAGTGGATGCAGGTATTAGATTGATACTTGCTCCAAGGTCACATAGGGCTGTCTTGGTACAGGCACCCTCTAATGTGCATGGTATCATAAAGCTTCCTAGATCTTGAAGCTTCTCTGGTAAGCTTTTCAGAATGACAGCACTGCATTCTTTAGTGAGAAACACTTTTTCAGTTTCTCTCCAATCCTTCTTATGACTTAAGATCTCTTTCATGAACTTAGCATAAGAAGGTATTTGCTCAAGTGCCTCTGCAAATGGAATCTTTACTTCAAGAGTCCTGAGATAGTCTGCAAAGCGGGCAAATTGTTTATCCTATTCTGCTTGGCGGAGTTTCTGAGGATAAGGCATCTTGGCTTTATATTCTTCAACCGTAGTTGCTGCAGGTTTATTCCCTACAGAAGTGGTTGGAGAAGCCTTCTTAGAGGAGTTGCTATCAGCACTTGCAGGTGTCTGATCCCTCATTGGCATTTGAACGCCAGGATTGGGTGCTGAATTGGCGTTTAACGCCAGCTTCCTACCCTTTTCTGGTGTTTGAACGCCGGAACTGAGCAAGGAATGGGCGTTTAATGCCAACTTTTCCCCCTTTTCTGGTGTTTGGACGCCAGAGTTATTCCTCTCTGGGCTCTTGATGTCCTCAGAGGGATTTTGGGCAGTGGTTTGGTCATCCTCTGTCATTTGTTCTTTTCTTGACTTTTTGCTATTTTGAGCTGAGTTTTTCAATATCTTCCCGCTCCTTAGTTGGACAGCTTGGCATTCTTCTGTTATCTGTTTAGATAGCTGCTGTCTTGTCTGATTCAATTGTGCTTCTGTATTCTTGTTAGCATTTTTAGTGTCTTGGAGCATCTCTTTGAATTCTGCTAATTGTTTTGTCATAAGGAGTAATTGCTGATTAAGTTCAACAATCTGTTCTTGAGGATTAGGATCAGTAGTTACTGCCATAGCCTCTTCTTTTATGGAGGACTCACTGTTTGAGTACAGATGTTGATTTCTAGCAACTGTATCTATGAGCTCTTGAGCTTCTTCAATTGTTTTTCTCATGTGTATAGATCCACCAGCTGAGTGGTCTAGGGACATCTGAGCTTTTTCTGTAAGCCCATAGTAGAAGATGTCCAACTGTACCCACTCTGAAAACATTTTAGAGGGGCATTTCCTTAGCATCCCTATATACCTTTCCCAGGCGTTATAAAGGGATTCATGATCCTCTTGTTTAAAGCCTTGGATGTCCAGCCTTAGCTGTGTCATCCTCTTTGGAGGGTAAAATTGATTCAGGAATTTGTCTGTTAACTGTCTCCATGTTTTTATGCTTGCTGTGGGTTGGTTATTTAACCACCTCTTAGCTTGATCTTTTACAGCAAATGGAAACAGTAATAATCTGTAGACATCCTGATCTACTTCTTTATCACGTACTGAGTCAGCAATTTGTAAGAACTGTGCCAGAAACTCAGTAGGTTCTTCTTGTGGAAGACCGAAATACTGGCAATTCTGCTGCACCATGATAATAAGTTGAGGGTTTAACTCAAAGCTGCTAGCTTTGATGGGAGGTATACAGATGCTACTCCCATATGCTGCAGTAATGGGGTTAGCATATGACCCCAGAGTCCTTCTGGACTGTTCACTTCCACTTAGGTCTATGATGGAGAAAGGGAGATGATGTGGATTGCAATTATATTTTTTTTTATTTATTTTTTTTAAATAACCGAAATAAAATAAAATAAATGGAAGACAAAATAAAAAAAATTCGAAAATAAAGAAATAAAATAGCCGAATAAAATAAAATAAAATAAATGGAAACTAAAATAAAATTTTGAAAAAAAAGAAGTAAGTAAAATAAAAGCAAATTGAAAACTAAATTAATCAATTAGTTAAAAAGATGATTGAAGAAATTAGAAGATTTGATTTTTGAAAAGGATTTGACAAGATCAATTTTTTTGAAATTAGAGTTATGACTTTACGAAAAAAAAGATATGATTTTGAAAATATTTGACTGATTTTAATGCAAAATTTCGAAAATAGTAAGTAAAATAAGGAAAAGATATTATTTTTAATTTTTGAATTTTAATGAGGAAAGAGAAAAACAACAAAATGACTCTAAACTTAGAAATTTTAAATCAAAACAATGAAAACAAGACTTAATTGTAAAAAGTAAAAGAACATGAAATAAATACTTGTTATGCAGTAATGAAGAACAGGTTGAGGCTTTGGAGATGCTTTGTCTTCTGAACCTCTGCTTTCCTACTGTCTTCTTCTTCATGCACGCAAGACTCCTTCCATGGCAAGCTTTATGTTGGGCATCACCATTGTCAATGGCTACTTCCCGTCCTCTCAGTGAAAATATTCCAAATGCGCTGTCACCGCACGGCTAATCATCTGTCGGTTCTCGATCATGTCGGAATAGGATCCATTGATCCTTTTGCGTCTATCACACGCCCCACAATCACGAGTTTGAAGCTTGTCACAGTCATCCCTTCCCAGATCCTACTCAGAATACCACAGACAAGGTTTAGACAGTATGGACTATTATATATTGCTGGAAAGCCCAGGATATCTACTTTTCAACGCAATTAAGAGCGCGCCAATTGAACGTCTATAGCTCCAGAAAATCTACTTTGAGTGCGGGGAGGTCAGAATCCAACAGCATCTGCAGTCCTTTTTCAGCCTCTGAATCAGATTTTTGCTCAGGTCCCTCAATTTCAGCCAGAAAATACCTGAAATCACAGAAAAACACACAAACTCATAGTAAAGCCCAGAAAAGTGATTTTTTATTTAAAAACTAATAAAAACTAACTAAAATATACTAAAAACATACTAAAAACAATGCTAAAAAGCGTATGAATTATCCGCTCATCAGTCACTAGCCTAAATGTCCAGAAATATTATATATTACATAGAGAAAACCGAAACCATACCTTGGCCGATTCCCAATATGCACTAAAACCCAAATTGAATGCAAATCAAGCTTTCAAACCACAACCAAGTCACCAATTCCACTCCAAATGCTCCCAAATGTCCAAAGAAATTCCAACAAGCTCCAATATTCAAACTAACATCATACATTTCATATAAATCAAAACCTAACGATCAAAATTAATTAATTTACAAGGGTTCTTGAGAAACCTTACCTTATTCACTAAAATTTGGGATAGAACCCAATATTTCCTCACTAATGATTAGCACCTAAACAACCAAAACACAAATTTTACTCAAGGCCAACACCCACAAAACTCGAAATTATTAGGGTAGCAGGAAGGAAGGGAAAATTCGAAATCTTACCTACACAATTAGAATAGAATTAACGGGCTTGGCGAGAGCTTCACGTAGCCGCCGCCAGCACGCGAATCAGAGCACTGTAGCTCGAGATATGGCGGATTGAAGTGAGATTTGAATAGTATTAATGGGGTTTTCTCTCCTTCTTCCCCTTTTCAGCTGCATGTGTTGTGTTTTGTGGCTGAGTGTGGTTCATTAATTGGGTTATATATGTTGGGCTTGGGTCCAACTTGGGCCCGGTCCAACCCGTTAGCTTTTTTAACCCGTTTGGCCCAATTTTGGGCCAAACCTTTAAAATTAATGCCATGTTTTCAATTTATAATATTTTCTTGAGGTTTTCTACTGTTTTTATTTATTCTTGCCCAGTACTGGATAGACTTAAACTGGTTCGACGGGTTTGGCTGCTGGTTCACAGTTTTACTCAGTTTTTCGAAGAATAAATCTACTGAGTCCAAAAATCATATTTAATTTCCCTAATTCTCGTTCTAAATTTTCAGAACCTAATTTAGGCAATTTAATTATTCAATTAGATGGTTAATTAATCTCGGTTCTTACATTCTCCCCACTAAATAAGAAATTTTATCCTCAAAATTTAATATTTACTTGAGAATAGCTCGGCGTAATCCTTCTGCATCTCGGACTCCAATTCCCAAGTATGTTCTTCAACTTCTGCCTGCTTCCAAGCAACTTCAACTAATGAAACTTCCTTTCCTCACAGTTTCTTCACACTAGTTTCGTCAATACGCACCGGCGTGACTTGAAATGTCAAGTTCTCCCTCAACTCGACCGACTCAGGCTCTAACACATGAGTCGCATCCGACGTGTATTTACGAAGTTGTGACACGTGGAATACGTCATGCAAGTTAGACAAGTGAAGCGGCAAAGCTACTTGATATGCCACCGGCCCGAATCGCCTCTGAATCTCAAACGGTCCTATATACCTCAGATTCAACTTCTTTGTTTTGATTGCTCTTCCAATTCCAGTTGTCGGTGTAACTCTAAGGAATACGTGCTCTCCCACTTCAAACTCTAACATTTTCCTTCTGCATAAATTTTTTGTCAGCTCTGCGCAGTCAAAATCCTTGCTCGAATCTTCTTAATCTTCTCAGTAGTCTCTGCCACCAAATCTGGACCCAATACACTTGCTTCACCGATTTCAGACCAGCACAGTGGAGACTGGCACTTCTATCCATACAAGGCGTCATACGGAGCCATCCCATTGCTCGCATGAAAGCTATTATTGTACGCAAACTCCAATGGCATGTAATGGTCCCAACTTCCAGGTTGATCCAAAACACACACCCTTAGCATATCTTCCAATGTCTGAATAGTCCTTTCTGACTGTCCATCAGTTTGCGGATGATATGCTATGCTGAGACATACTTTCGTACCAAAAGCCCTTTGGAAAGCTCCCAAAAACCTTGATGTGAATCGGGGATCACGGTCCGACACTATGCTCGATGGCACACCGTGCAACCTTACGATTTCCTTGATGTACAACCTAGCCAATTCCTCCATTGAATAGTTCACTCGAATAGGTAGGAAGTGAGCGGACTTGGTTAAGTGATCCACGATCACCCAAACCACATCGAATCCCGACCTAGTCCTTGGTAAACTGGTCACAAAATCCCTTGCAATTCCTTCCCATTTCCACTGAGGAATCTCAAGTGGCTATAACATTTTCGACAGTTTCTGATGCTCTATCTTCACCTTCTGACAAGTCAGGCACCTAGACACAACTGTAGCTACATCATTCTTCATCCCAGACCACCAGAACATCTTCTTTAAATCATAATACATTTTTGTACTTCCTGGGTGAATGGAAAACCCACTATTGTGAGCTTCCGACAATAACTATTGCCTCAGACTCCCGACATCCGGCACACAAATTCTCCCTTTACACCTCCACAATCATTCACCATCCTTAGTAAACTCTCTTTGCCTCTTCTTGCCAACCGGTTGAAATAATTGCTGAAGTTCTATTTCATCTTGCTAGCACGATATTATCCGCTTTGGCACACAAGGCTTCACACACTCACTCGTCAAAACGTGTCATGCTAGGGAGAGGTATCCACACCCTTATAAGGCATGCTTCGTTCCCCTCTCCAACCAATGTGGGACCTTACAATCCACCCCCCTAAGGGAGCTCAACACCCTTGCTGGCACATCGATCTGGGCTCCGGCTCTGATACCATCTGTAACAGCCCAGACCACTCGCTGGCACGATATTGTCCGCTTTGGCACACAAAGCCTCACGGTTTTGCCTTTGACGATAGAGATGATAGCCGAAGCCCCCCACACTCACTCGTCAAAGCGCGTCATACTAGGAAGAGGTATCCACACCCTTGTAAGACATGCTTCGTTCTCCTCCCTAACTGATGTGGGACTTTACAATCCACCCCCTAAGGGAGCCCAGTGCCCTCGCTGGCACATCGATCCGGGCTCCAGCTCTGATACCATCTGTAATAGCCCAGACCACCCGCTAGCACGATATTATCCGCTTTGGCACACAAGGCCTCACGGTTTTTCCTTTGATGATAGGGATGATAGCCGAAGCCCCCCATGCTCACTCTTCAAAATGCGTCATGCTAGGGAGAGGTATCCATACCCTTATAAGGCATGCATCGTTCCCCACCCCAACCAATATGGGACCTTACACTTAAAGGTACTTGAAATCTGCAACTGGTTCAAACGAGCTCTTCCGGCAAATTCACCAATATCCAACTTGAGATCTACAAACTTATCCACTAATTCCTCTTCCTTGATTCTCATCCAAGCTATCGTTAAGGACTTCTGACTCAACGCATCCGCCACCACGTTTGCCTTTTAAGGGTGATAACTTAGCTCAAAATCGTAATCCTTCAAAAGCTCTATCCATCTCCTCTGATGCATATTGAGCTATTTTCAAAGATGTACTTGAGGCTCTTGTGATCAGAAAAGATGCTAAACCTCACTCCATACAAGTGGTGCCTCCAAATCTTCAACGCAAACACAATCGCTGCTAATTCCAAGTTATGAGTTGGGTAATTTACCTCATGTAGTCTCAGCTAAGACAATGCGTAAGCCACCACATTTCGGTGCTACATCAACACGCCATCCAAACCCTTCAGTGACGCATCACAATACACTTCAAACGATTCGTGTGGTTTTGGTAAGATTAAAACAGGTGCTGAAGTTAACTTTTGTTTCAAGTTTTGAAAACTCTCTTCACACTTCGATGTCCACACAAACGGCACCTCCTTCCGGGTTAACTTGGTCATTGGTAATGCAATTCGGGAAAATTCCTCAATAAATCTCCGGTAATACCCGGCTAAGCCCAAGAAACTTCTGACTTCCGTCACCATCGTTGGTCTTTCCCATTCCATCACCGCCTCCACTTTTGAAGGATCCACCGCTATTCCTCCCTTGCTCACCACGTGACCTAAGAACTTCACTTCCTCTTTCCAGAACTCGCATTTGGACAACTTAGCATACAATTTTCGCTCCTTCAGGATTTGCAACACAATTCTCAAGTGTTCCTCATGCTCCTTCGCCATCTTAGAATAAACTAAGATGTCGTCTATGAAAACCACCACGAATTTGTCCAAAAAGGGACGAAATACTCTGTTCATGTAATCCATAAACACAGCAGGTGCATTCGTCAACCCAAAGGACATCATTGCAAACTCGTAGTGCCCAAAGCACATTCTAAATGCAGTTTTTGGAATGTCATCCTCCTTCACCCTTATCTGATGATAACCAGATCTTAAGTCAATCTTAGAAAACACTCCAGCTCCTTGCAATTGATACATTAAGTCATCTATCCTTGGCAACGGGTACTTATTCTTCACAGTCACTTTGTTTAACTTCCGGTAATCCATGCAAAGTCGCATTCCTCCGTCCTTTTTCTTCACCAATAAAACTGGCGCTCCCCATGGAGATACACTCGGTCGAATGAACCTCTTGTTCAAAAGCTCCTACAACTGAGTCTTTAATTCTACCAGCTCTATCGGAGCCATTCTATACGGTGCAATCGGTACTGGTCTGGCTCCCGACATCAATTCAATCGTAAATTCAATATCCCTTTGAGGTGGAAACTCAGGAATATCTTCCGGGAACACTTCTGGAAACTCCCTAACCACTGCAATTTGATCTATCCTCTGATTATCACCTAACGCATTTGCAGCCAATAGTATATAACCCTGACACTCTTCCCCACTACAGTGCACCATTACAGAGTTCAGGTAATAACCCTCGGCTGTCACTGCTCCATTTTTTCCTTCCGGCATAAACTAAATTGACTGCTCAAAGCAATCCAACAAAACCCGATTCTTCGACAACCAATCAAACCCCAAAATCATCTCCAACCCAACCATTGATAAATAAATCAAATCATGCACAAAGTTTCTACCCTCAAGCTAGAAACCTACTTGCCTACAACCTGACCTAGTCAGAACTGTCTGATATGGAGTATGTACATGCAATTCAAATGCTAATTCTGACACTTTCAATCCTAGTTCCTCAACTTTGTTAAATGCAATAAACGAATGTGAAGCTCCAGTATCATACAATGCAACTAAGGTTTTACCACCAATTAAGCATATACCTCTCATCAACAGACCCGCCTTAGCAGCATCATTGGCGTTCACAGCAAACACCCGACCTTGTTGGTTCTGGCCCGTATTCTGAGTCTTCTTCCCATGAGTGTAATCTCTCGCAATGTGACCCGGCAATCTACAGTTGAAGCAACCACCTATACCAATCTTACAAGAGTCATTCGGATGAAAATGCCCACAATGCACACAAGTTAAATCCAGAGAAATCTTACTCTGATTTCCTCTCCCTTTGGCATACTAAAACTGATCATAAGTGTTCTTTCTGAAGCCTCCTTGACCTTGAGGCGTATATCCTCCTTTCTTAAAATTCTGACCCCTCGGCTGAAAGTACTTGCCACGTCCCCGATTAGTGTTTACTCCATGAGTGTCCCTTGACGAGGCTACCGTCTTTGCACATTCCTCAATAACTCTCACCTTGTTCACAAGATCGGAGAAGATCCAAATCTCCAAAGGGGCCACAGCAGTCATGATGTTATCCTTCAAGCCCCTTTGATACTTAATGCACTTTCAACTTTGATAGGTCTCTGGAGCACCCTGACACACTCTAGAGAACCTACAGAGATCCTCAAATTGGTTAGTATAGTCCGTCACAGACAAGAAACCTTGCTTCAGCTGCATAAGTGGTGTGGATTTTACAACCACAAACTAACCGGCAACTGCATTGGGTCGTACCAAGTAGTACCTCAAGTGAATGAGGGTCGATCCCATGAGGATTGATGGACTAAGCAACGATGGTTGAATAATTTACTTAGTTAGACAAACAGAAAATGGTGTTGAGAATTCAAAAGGAAAACACAAAATCCTCATGTTTTGACTATTTTGTGGGCAAAATATAATTAAGAAAGAGTTTTGAGGCTGAAAGTTAAATAAAAGAAAGTTTGTGAGTTAAAGAATTTTTAGAAGTTTAGTGATCAAAGTGTAATTTCTAAAAAGTTTGGGATCAAGAAATTTTCAAAAGCTTTAAGAATTATATTAGCTTATTTTGAATTATTAAAGAAAATGATTTGATTTTGGAAGCGGTTGGATTTTGAGTTAGTTTGATTTTGAAAGAGATTTAATATTAGGATATGTTCGATTTTATAAATGATTTTGCTATTGGAAATGGTTTGGATGGGACCCGAGAAGGGTGGCAAGGTCCGAGTTTTAGGGGAGGTACTGCCGAAATTTTTATAAGAATTATGAGAAGTTTTATTTTGGTTAATTTGGATTGATGAATTATTTTATTTGATTTTGGTTTATTTAAGAAAAGAATGAATTATGTTTGAGTTTAAATTATTTGGTTTTGAAATGAGATTCGTTGTCATTCCCGTAAAAGTCTAGAGGCATTGCCAAGAGATTTAACTAATATATGATTATTTTTTTGTCTTTTGAAAGAAGAGTTGAGTTTGGAAAGAAGAATTAGTTTCAAGTGAAATGGTTTTGAAGGTTTTTGGAGAATGTCACAAAGAGGAGATTTAAGATTGGAATTATTGGGTGTGAAGCAGTGGCGTTGTCTATTTGCTCCGGAAAAGGGATGAAGAAGAAGAATGATGAAAACTGAGTTTGAATTATGAAATTGAATGAATATGATAAATGAGGATGATTGATGATGAGTATGTCTGCGTTTTCTCTCTGGTTGTAAGGGTGACAAGGCACCTATTCCCTCTAATGGTGACAAGACACATAATCTCTCTAATGGTGTCAGGACACATAATCCCTTTTAATGGTGACAGGGTGTATTCCCTCTAGTGATATTAATACGCAACAGAGAGACAATGTCCGGATTAGCTACTGGACATGTTGGGTTTGGCTATATAACCAACAAATGAGCTCATTATCCATAGGGATAGACATGCATCATACTTGTTTGTGCATACTTCTCAGTGATATGTATTTTCCGTGATTTTGTATGTGTGTGTATGTGTGCTTCTTGACTTGTGATTTTCTCTGTATCTCTGGTTTGTTAAAGTTGTTTGTATTATGAGGTTTATTACTATTGGCCATCTGTTGAAGATTGTAAGTATTCTATTGTGGAATTCCTGTATAGCAAATAATAAAATAAACATAATTATACATCCCGACTACTAAGAACTCTCTAGTTCTTACCCCATATTTTCACCCCTTTCAGCTACAGGTGCGAAGGTTTAGTGCGGAGTTACAGGAGCATAGAAGATTATGTTTACGAGTTGAGTCATTAGAATTTATTTTCCCTTCACCTTATTAGTTAGAGTTTTATTCAGAGGGGTAGGTTTTGTAATTGGTTTTGTATGTAATACTATAATATATTATTAATATTAAGTATGTGAACAGGCAATATTTGTTCTTGTTGGAAAAGTTTTAAGTTTTTAGTAAAACCATCGATAGATTTACGTATAAAGGCTCATATCTTATTATTTAATATATGAGAGTCGTCTTAATACCCCCGCTATCAGAGTGGCAGACCTGGAAGCGTGACATTCTGATAGTGAATGTATTACACCAATGCCATAACTTGTGACTTCCTCTAATTACAATGAGCGTTGATTAAATGCATAGCAATATCATGCGAATCTTTAAGTTAAAATGTATTTATTATATATTAGTACTAAGTGAAAGTGACGATCTTAGATAATAAACAATAAATACTTTTAACATGAAGTTTTTTTTAAGTACAACCAAAATTTATGGTATAATTACTTACTAAAAAATATTGACCTAAATTGACAGAAGGTGTTTAACACGAGGTTTTTGTTTTTGTAATTATCTATCCATAGTATATCTGTGATGTTATATCCTATGTGAAATTTTTTCAGATTTTTGAATTTTTTTAAAAATAAAAAAGTTTACTTTAAGGATCAATTTCTCCCACTCATCTTCTCCTTTTTGTTCTCTTTTTTTCATTTTACGCTATTCCCTTCTCTCTCTTTCTTTTTCAAACCCTCGTATTCTTCAGGAGTGAAATTGATTCATATTCATTCTCATTCTGATTCTACTTATTTTCTTCTCTGCAATTTCAAACCTCCTGTAGTTGTGAACCATCAAACGACCTCTAAGAATTATGATGGAAATCTGTGGAGTTGCAAAGAGGCGCTGAGGAGGAACGATCAAACGGCGTGATGACATCCAATAACATATTCTTCAAGAAAGAGCTAGAGCGCGCTCAGCATCTGGGTAGGAAAGATGGGAGGATCGATCATTACTGATAGAGGTGCCAAGGAGGAACGATCGAATGGCGTGATGAGATCTAGCAGCAGATTCTCCAAGAGGGAGCAAGAGCGTGCTCAGCATCTGGGTGGACAAGATGAGAAGATCGATCGTCACTCATAGCCAGTGTAACATCCTAATTAGCCTAAGCTTTACCTCGCGTCGTAAAGCAAAGGTTAATCAAGGGTTACGACAGTTCTAAGCTTATACATAAAATATATAGAAAGAATTAGTATTGTCTAGAAGGCCGATGAAGGATATAACTCAAAAACCCGATTTGAAAAGTACAAAACGTACTAACGGGTCAACTAACTTAAAGCACAAGATATAGATAAGATATAGCAACATATAATAGTATAATACCATAAGGATCTAGCCACGGGTCGCAGAGTTTAAGGGGCTAGCCATATATACAGACTATATAGAAAATAGACAGTAAAAATAGCTTATACAAGTTTAATTCTCTCAATACATGCCCATAGGCTAAAACAAAATACAAAAGTGAGAGATGTATAGCAAAATAAATAAAAAAGACTCAAAAGGTATCTAGATCTTCCGCTTATGTTACCATCCAAGTAACTCACCGAGGTGGGTTGCGACCTGCATCTGAAAAACACAACAGAAATATGGTATGAGAACTGGTGGTTCTTAGTTTGGTAACAGTGCCCAGTGATGTAGGACATAAGACCCCGGGACGCCAAAGGCAATCCTAGACTTTATATCCATCACGAGATTCAATCTTAAAGCATACTAAAACAAATAAGCATAATTATATAAATCTTAACAAAATAAACCGGGTAATCTATCTTAGGGAATTTCTATTCTAACCAAACACCGCTGTCCCACAGCCTTCACCAACCTATCCTCCATGCGATCCCATCGCCACCGCCTTCCGAACCTCCTCAATCCCATTAGAAAGCAAAATTATATACAATGCAAGTAAGACACAAGTAGAAACATATAAGACAAGTATTCAAGTAAGCAAGTAGGCATGTTATTCACTTAGGCATACAATTACAAGTCGACAAAGCATACAAATAGATAGAAGATGCATATGATGAATGCCTGACCTATTGGCTGTGATATCACATTGTCGGTTCAACTGCCAACCCGACACATCTCCATGGAGATGTTGCCCTTCGGAATCATCAATGGAAACCCCTGAGATATAGTGCTCAGATCACTGTCCAGGGTTTTGTGCCTGCACGCTCTATTGATCTGAAGAGATATGAGCAGGATACTCTTGTCACAGACCTCACATCTCAACACAAGCGGGATTAAACCACCATCCTTATGCTGCCGCCGCTACCTCGACAGGCGGGATCCAACTGCCATCCCTGCCGGGCGCATAGCGTCTCATAATCTCAATTTAAAACAGTATTTCAGTGGTTTTTCAGAAAATATTTTCAACATATCAATGAAGCATCATTGCACATTCGAGTCCTCGACTCATCTCAACCACTGTCCAATCAACATTTCCATTCCGAGTCCTCGACTCAGCTCAACTATTGTCAATTCACTTTTCAGTTATGAACTCAACAGTTCATCAGTTCTCATCTCATATATCAATCATCCTTCACATACCATCAAACCATCCTCAGTATACCTGAGACCTAATCCTCCGTTTTCTAATTTTTCATAAAAATCATTAACTAAAACTCTTAGGTTATTTCCCATGTTCTCATGCTCAAAATCAAGCCCAAAAGTCTTAAAATGATGTTATAGACGCTTACAATCTTGTTGGGAAGGTAAAATAGTTGAAAACAAAGTTAAAATTTGAGAAACAGGGCGTGTGCGTACACACAGGGGTGTGCGTGCGCACGCCCTGAAGAAGTTTTAAAAAGTGTGCATACGCATAGAGGTGTGCATACGCACAAATACCAAAATTCATAATGTCTGTTCGCTCGCACAACCTATGCTAGCGCCCTCAACAGACTGGCCTTCCCAACGTGTGCGCGCGCACAGGGCTGTGCGTATGCACAGGTTGCAAATCTTCATTGGTATGTGCACGCACAAGCTGTGCTAGCACTGCAAACAGAATGCCTACCTCTGTGTGTGCGTACGCACAGGTTAAAATTTTCTCAGAGGTGTGCGTGCGCACATACCAGAAATCACAAAATTCTGCAACTTTGCAGAATTTTAAATTTTCCACACCAACTTTGAACGATCATAACTTCCTCTACAAAATTTCAAATTTTACAAACTTCATATTGATTTGAAGAGTTTTCAATAAGCTTTGATTCTAAACCAATTTCAACAAATTTTGAAAACCGAGGCAAAAGTTATGATCAGATAAAGTTCACCAAAAACCAACTTTTTCCCAATTTCACAACTCCATTTCTCATCAAAATCAACCCTTTGTGTCATATTACACCAAGCTTACCCTATTTTCCTTCACCTTTCATCATCCTCAACCTCAACATCAATATATCACATTATAATCAATCCTCATTAGTATTTTTCTAACTACATTACCAAATCATCAGCATTAACATCACATATCATTCATCCTCATCATATCATTATCAATCATCATAATCAAACTTAATAATCATCAATTCATCATAAATCATCACATACCATCATTCAACAACTCAACACCCATTTAAATCCAAACCTATCCAATGGGTCACTAGCCTAAGTGTCCATGAATATTATATACTACATAGAGGAAATTGAAACCATACCTTGGCTGATTCCCAATATGCCAAAACTCAAAATTAAGCACACAATAATCACCAACAAGCTCTTCAACACAATCCAAGCTTCCAACAATCACCAACAAGCTCCAATAATATCGAACAATCACAACTTCAAGCTATAACACACATAACCCATAACTAATCAACCTAGGGCTCACCATAAATAAAATTTCACAAGAGTTCAATGCCTTTTACCTTTCTCAATAGCTTTGGTAGCCAAAATCCAATGCTAAGCAAGGATTAGAGTGAACCTAAATATCCAAAATCACAAAAACTCACTTAATCAAAAGCCCTAAAAATCCAAATTTTTGAAGAGAAGAACTGAAAGGGATTCGATCTCTCCTTATTAGTTTCTTGTATGGGTCTTGTAGAGCTATTCGCAAGGAACACTTAGTCACAAACGGTGCGGCGATCGGAGCTCTATAACTCAAGATATGAGCTTGGGAAGAAGATGATGAATAGTGCTTTCTCTTCTCCTCTCAATCTTTTCTTTTCAGCTGGGTGTGTTGTGGCTGAAGTGGGTCATTAATGGCTCTATTTATATGTTGGGCTTGGGCTCAACTGGGCCTGGTTCAACCCGTTAGCGTTTTTAGCCCGTTTGGCCTAACTTTGGGCCAAACCTTTAAAATTAATGCCCAGTTTTCTATTTCTAACATTTTTCTAAGGTTTTTGACTGTTTTCACTTTTTCTCGTGCAGCACCGGGCAGACTTGAACCGATTCAACCGGTTCAACTGTCGGTTCGTGATTTTTCACGGTTTTTCGCAAAAAACACATTTTCTAACTCAGAAAAACCTACTGAGTCCAAAAATCATATTTAAACCCTCAAATTCTCACTCTAAATTTTTGGACTCTATTTTGGGTCATTAATCACTTAATTAAACGATTAATTAAGCTCGGTTCTTACAGCTAGGCCAAAGAAAAGGGTTAGAGCCCGCAGGATACTAATAGCTATAGAGAGGGAAAGAAATCAAATGGACCAGCAACAATCCAGATCCAGCGAGCCAAGTACCCAAAACTCAGAACTCTTCCAAAGATAAATAAAGCGTCAATAACCCAATCATTTGGAAGACAACCCACCATGGTTGCAGAGAGGATGCAGATCATCGACACCTACGTCGATGGAGTAGCTGCAACTACTAAGGAGTGCGATGTTGGGGAAGAATAGGAGCGCAATGAGATCGATTGTAGTGAGACGGACCACGAAGGTAGCAGCAACAGCAATGAGACATGGAGGAGATGAGTCGTATATCGCCATGTAATAACGGTGAATCATTTTGGTTACTGTATTATTCTAAACATATTTTGGTTTATCACCAACTATTCTTACTTTTTATTCTCTGCAGGTTTTCAACTCGTGGATGCCTTTCTGTGTTGTACGTCCATTTTTTGAGAGCATTCTGAGATATGATCTATGACCATCTTTCTTGGTAACTATGTTCTTCCAAGACCAAAGATCAGTGCTCCAATTTTCTAGCTTCCTGTCTTCTTTTTTCTTCCCTTCTTGCCTTTTCTTTAAATTTTTCTCACAAACTCAGATGCCCTATTTTGTTCATCTTTATTTGCTCTTAACATTTTGTTTGATTTTCTATTAAGTTGGTATTTGTTTTGTCAAAGAGAAAATATTTAGCAGAAAAGATATACTTGAAAAGGTTAAGAAATGGATATCAATATGTGAAGAAGAGTCTTGGCTTGAGGAATACAACAAGGTTGGTCTTGGCTTGATATGATGTGCTGTTATATGTTGTTATACAAAAGACAAATTATTTAATACCCCTATTTTTTTAAAAAAAGTTACGTAAGGAAACAAATCACATATATGTAAATGTTCATGATTTCTAACAATGTACATATGCACACATATTTATTAATTTTATTGCAGGATGAAAATCAATATAATGTTGGTAGAGGTACTCATCTTAATCTCAAGCGAGCTGAAAAAGCTCGTGCCTCGGTTACCAAAATTTCAGGTATTTATATTTTATCCATATTTATTTTTGTTACATTACCTTTACTAGTTTATAGCCATCTTGGCTTAATGATATTTTTCTATTCTAGTGTCTCATTGTTTGTTGTTTTAGGTAGGAATGAAATTTTCATTTTCTTTTGTTTGTATGTAGGAATGGTAGAGGCATTGAATTCAAAAACTACATAATGGGAACAAGAGAGAGGCATTGAGTTTAAATATGATTATGTAAGTACTCCCTCCTTAATATACTTGATATGTATTCACTAAAAGAAGAAAAAAACTTGATATGTGAGTCTCAAAAAGAAATGTTAAATGTTAACAGGTGCATTCATTGGTTGCTCAAGTTCAAGTAATTTTGTGTCAAAATGATTTTCGCTGCACGTGACTTTCTTGGCCCGTCTGCTCTCTATGTTTGAAGATTACAACAACTCATGGCAAGTATAACGACCTGCCTTTTGTTATAGTCGCGTATGTGAGTTTTACGTTTTGTTCGCAAAACGTCTATGATAAGTTTTTCTGCGATCTTTAAATAAAATAAATAATAACGTAATATTAAAAATTATATTATTATTTAATTTTATTTGATGAAAGACGGTCACTTGATTTTAGGTCCAAAAGATTTAAAAAGCTCGACTTTACTAATGTCATTTACATTAGTAATTTACCCAATCTTTATTCTAATTAAATGCCACCACTTGAAATAATTATTTGAGTTCTTACTATGCCCAATTATCTTAATTACCTTTCAAGATATTCAAAAATTTAACCTCGCTGACTCAATAGCTCAAAAATGTGACACATAGCGCTAAATGCGCCACATGTCGCGACACATGCCTTCCCCATTTAATTAAGTGACACTAGTCACTAATAACACATTATATATAAGCACAAATATTTTCTCTCTCCTTTAGTTCATCCGTGACATGCATGGAGGATTTTTGTTAATTTCCCAACTTTTCAAGCTCAATTTCTTGAGATCCGTGACCCCGACAAAAATTCTGATCCGATAGAAGTGACCGTATCTTCCTCCTCTACGCGGTAACGTGTGTTGTGGAATCGCAAAGTAGAGCTACTGCTGTTGCTAAACAAGAGGAATAAGGTTTTTAGATGCGTTTGGTTTTATGAGTTCGACTATTCAAGGTAGGGACATTTTTCTTAAGCTTATTTTACTTTTAAAGAATTGATACAAGTTGATATTAATGCAAAAAATGTATTTTTATGATTTCCTATACCTTATGGACTGCCCTGAATCACTTTGAATAAATGTAATTGATTGCCTGGTTAGTTGTTATTGAAGTGGTCGCTTGATGGTTATATTGGTTTCTTGATTTTGTTAGAGTCATTAAGAATTCTGATTTATGGATTTATTTTATTAAATCGGTGGTTGATGAAATAATTTGAGATTTAGAAATGGTTTTGATTTTTTAGAAATGATTTTTGCTATTGAAATTGGTTTGATTTATTGGAAATGATTTGAGAAGAGTTCGAGGAATGGTTTGGTTGGGACCGAAAAGGGTGGCAATGTCCGAGTTTTAGGAAAGGTGATATCAAAATTTTTATGAGAATTTTGGAGAGTTTTATTTTGGTTAATTCGGATTGAAGAATTATTTTATTTTATTTTAAATTATTAAGGAAAGGATTATGTTTTGAGTTTGATTTATTTAAAAAAAAAGAATGAATTATGTTTTGAGTTTGATTAAGGAATTATGTTTGGAGGAATTTTAGTGATTTTTAAAAATAATTAGTTTTTTATGGAATAATTCCATTTTGGGATGTTTTGGAAGAGTCAAAGAATTCGGATTTTGGTTTAGCAAAATAGAACGACCCTCGAGCCTTTGGGAATGTTTTAAAATTAAGAATGAAACTGAAATGTTTAAATGATTTGGTTTTGGTTTAAATTCTTATTTTTGACCGATTCAAATTAAGAAGCTATGATTTTAAGGACTTTTAATGAGTTTAAGGAAATGAGATTGGATGTCCTTCCCCTAAAGTCTAGAAGGCAAGGGATTTAACTAATACATGATTTTTTTCTTTTGTCTTTTGGAAGAAGAATTGGTTTTAAAGGAAGAGGAGATTTAAGATTTGAACTACCGGACAAGATGCAGTGGCGTTGTCCACCTACTCTGGGTAAAGTTTTGACTGAGGAGTGAATAAATTGAGTTATGGTTTTTGGTGCACGAAATTGTGATCACACTTTTCACAACTCCGGTACAACTAACCAGCAAGTGCACTGAATCATCCAAGTAATAAAACCTTACGCGAGTAAGGGTCGATCCCACGGAGATTGCCGGCTTGAAGCAAGCTATGGTCATACTGTAAATCTTAGTCAGGCGGATTCAATTGGTTACGAGTTTTGATAATTGAGAGATAAATAAAACGTAAATTAAAATAAAGATACTTATGTAATTCATTGGTGGGAATTTCAGATAAGCGTTTGGAGATGCTTTGTTGCTTCTGAACCTCTACTTTCCTATTGTCTTCATCCAATCATGCGTGCTCCCTTCCATGGCAAGCTGTATGTTGGTGGATCACCGTTGTCAATGGCTACCATCCGTCCTCTCAGTGAAAATGGTCCAGGCACGGCTTTTGTACGGCTAATCATCTGTCGGATCTCTCGTCTCGGATGAAGAATACCAGGCACAGTTGCCGCACGGCTAATCATCTATCGGTTCTTACTTGTGTCGGAATAGAATCTCTCTATCCTTTTGCACACTGTCACTGCGCCCAACATTCGTGAGTTTGAAGCTCGTTTGTTCTAGCCTTTACCACGAAGGTTCTAATCTCTGTGAGTTCGACTGCTCTGTTGTTAGGAGATGCAAATCAAAGTCACAAACCAGAGGCCTAAGAGATTATACTCCAGCTGTCGTCTAATGACTACGTTGAACATCATGTAGACCGCTTGTGGTTGTCAGGCACGTGGATCTTGGCTAAGCGAGTAATGAAGATAGTGGGTGATTGTCACGGGTCACCCCTTCATTCTGACTTAAATGAATTAAGAACGAGAGTATATCTTGGAGAAGAGACATGCATGAATTGAAAGAGAAACAATAGTACTTTCATTAATTCATGAAGAACAGCAGAGCTCCGCACCTTAATCTATGAGGTGTAGAAACTCCATCGTAGAAAATACATCAGAGAAAAATGTCTTGGCATGGCCGTGTGGCCAGTCTCCAAATATGAAAAATGGCATAAGATGATGATGATGATGATGATGATGATATGAATACAATAGTAAAAAGTGCTATTTATACTAAACTAGTTACTAAGGATTACAGAAAATAAGTAACTAAGTGCAGATAGTGCAGAAATCCACTTCCGAGGCCCACTTGGTGTGTGCTTGGGTTAAGCATTGAGCTTTACACGTGCATAGCCTTTTCTAGAGTTAAATGCCAGCTTGGATGCCAGTTTCGGTGTTTAACTCCAGTTCTGGTGCCAGTTCCGGCGTTTTACGCCAAAAAAGGGTCTCTGGCTGGCGTTGAACGCCAGTTTGGGCCATCAAATCTCGAGCAAAGTATGAACTATTAAAAATTGCTGGAAAGCCCAAGATGTTAGCTTTCCAGCACAATTGATACGCGTTTGAGTGCAGGGAGGTCAGAATCCAGCAGCATCTACAGTCCTTTCTCAGCCTCTGAATCAGATTTTTGCTCAGGTCCCTCAATTTCAGCCAGAAAATACCTGAAATTACAGAAAAATACATAAACTCATAGTAAAGTCCAGAAATGTGATTTTTGAATAAAAACTAATAAAAATATAATAAAAAGTAACTAAAACATACTAAAAACTACCTAAAAATAATGCCAAAAAGCGTATAAATTATCCGCTCATCACAACACCAAACTTAAATTGTTGCTTGTCCCTAAGCAACCAAAAACAAAATAAGATAAAAAGAAGATAAAATACAATAAATATAAAAAATATCAATAAAGATTAGTTTAAATTAGATGAGCGGGACTAGTAGCTTTTTGCCTCTGAATATTTTTGGCATCTCTCTATCCATTGGAGTTCAGAATTGTTGGCCTCTTTAGGAACTCAGAAATACAGATAATGTTATTGATTTTCCTAGTTAAGTTCTTTTTTATTCTTGAACATAGCTACTTTATGAGTCTTGGCCGTGACCCTTAGCATTTTGTTTTTCAGTATTACCACCGGATACATAAATGCCACGGACACATAACTGGGTGAACCTTTTTAGATTGTGACTCAGCTTTGCTAGAGTCCCCAGTTAGAGGTGCCCAGAGTTCTTAAGCACACTCTTTTGCTTTGGATCACGACTTTTACCACACAGTCCTAAGCTTTTTACTTGGACCTTCATCATCATGACACAAGCACATGGTTAGGGACAGCTTGATTTAGCTGCTTAGGTCAGGATTTTATTCCTTTGGGCCCTCCTATCCATTGATGCTCAAAGCCTTGGATCCATTTTACTCCTGCCTTTTAGTTTAAAGGGTTATTGGCTTTTTGCTCTTGTCTTTTGGTTTAAAGAGCTATTGGCTTTTTCTGCTTGCTTTTTTTTTTTTGCAAGCTTTTGTTTTTCACTGCTTTTTCTTGCTTCAAGAATCAATTTTATGATTTTTTAGATTACCGATAACATGTCTCTTTTTTCATTATTCTTTCAAGAGCCAACTTTTCTTAATTCCAACTTCAAATATGCACTGTTTATGCATACATTCAGAAAATAGAAAGTATTGCCACAACATCAAAATAATTAAACTAATTTCAAGATAAAATTCAAAATTCATATACTTTTTGTTCTTTTGCAAATAAAAGCATTTTCTTTCATTTAAGAGAGGTGAGTGATTCATGGAATCATTCATAGCTTTAAGACATAGACATTAGACACTAATGATCATATAATAAAGACACAAACATAGACAAAACATAAAGCATAGAAACGAAAAACAGAAAAATAAGAACAAGAAAATTAAAGAACGGGTCCACCTTAGTGACGGCGGCTAGTTCTTCCTCTTGAAGATCCTATGGAGTGCTTGAGCTCCTCAATATCTCTTTCTTGCCTTTGTTGCTCTTCCCTCATGGCTCTTTGGTCCTCTCTGATTTCATGGAGGATAATGGAGTGCTCTTGGTGCTCCATCCTTAGTTGCTCCATGTTGGAACTCAAATCTCCTAAAGAGGTGTTGAGTTTCTCCCAATAGCTTTGTTGAGGAAAGTGTATCCCTTGAGGCATCTCAGGGATTTCTTGATGAGGAATTTCTTCATGCTCTTGTTGAGGTCCATGAGCGGGCTCTCTTGTTTGCTCCATCCTCTTTTTAGTGATGGGATTGTCCTCTTCAATGAGGATGTCTTCCTCTATGACAATTCTCGCTGAATTGCATAGGTGACAGATGAGATGAGGAAAGGCTAACCTTGCCAAAGTGGAGGGCTTTTCAGCCACCTTGTATAGTTCTAGAGGTATGATCTCATGAACTTCCCTTTCCTTTTTCTAGAGGTTTCTCTAGCCTTAGGTGCCATTAATGGTTATGAAAAAATAAAAAGCAGAGCTTTTTTTCACACCAAACTTAAAAGGTTTGCTCGTCCTCGAGCAAAAGAAGAAAAAAAGGAGGAGAAGAAGAAGAAATGGAGGAGATAGAGGGGTGTTTTGAATTCGGCCAAGAGGGGGTTTAAGTGTTTATGATGTGTGAAATTGAAGGTGGTAAGGAGGGGTATTTATAGGGTAAGAGAGAGAGGGAATTCGTGTAAGAAGGGGTTAGGTTTGCGAGGGAAATGTGTTGAATTTGAATGGTGAGGTAGGGGGATTTTATGATGGGTTTTTGGGGAATAGTGGATGGATGTGAGTGGTGAAGAGATTATGGGGAAGAGGGTAGAACTTGATAGGTGAATGGTGTTTGGGAAATAGGTATTGATGTGATTGGTCAAGGGTATTTGGGGAAGAGTGTTATGGAAAGGTGTGAAGAGGAGAAAGAGTGAGTTGGGGTAGGTGGGGATCCTGTGAGGTCCACAGATCCTGAGATGTCAAGAAATTCTGGTCCCTGCACCTTTCTGGTGTTTAAACGCCCCTAGACAGCCCTTTCTGGCGTTTAAACGCCAGTCTGCTGCCTTTCCTGGCATTAAATGCCAGGCTGATGCCCCTTTCTGGTGTTTAACGCCAATCTGTCTGCTAATTCTGGCGTTTAACGCCCAGAATGCTGCAAGACTGGGCGTTAAATGCCCATTCTACTATCCTTACTGGCATTTAAACTCCAGTAAGCCTGTCCTCTAGGGCGTGCTATTTTTTATGCTGTTTTTGATTCCGCTTTAATTCTGCAGCTATTTTTGTGACTCCACATGATTATCAACCTAAAGAAAACATAAACTAACAGTGGAAAATGAAATGAAAATGTAATTAACATAGATAAATAAGATTGGGTTGCCTCCCAATAAGCGCTTCTTTAATGTCAATAGCTTGACAGTAAGCTCTTACAAAGCTTCACAGATACTCAGAGCATGATTGTAGCCTCCCAACACCAAACTTAGAGTTTAAATGTGGGGGCTCTACTTGACTCTGTATGGAGAGAATTGGATGAAGCTGTTCATGCTTCTTCTCCATGTTTATAGAAGAAGATTCTTGAGCCTTAAACACAAGGTAGTCCTCATTCAATTGAAGGACTAACTCTCCTCTATCCACATCAATCATAGCCCTTACTATAGCTAGAAAGGGTCTTCCAAGGATGATGGATTCATCCTCATCCTTCCCAGTGTCTAGGATTTTGAAGTCAGCAGGGATGTAAAGGCCTTCAACCTTCACTAAGACATCCTCTACAAGTCCATAAGCCTGTTTCATTGATTTGTCAGCCATCTCTGGTGAGATTCTTGCAGCTTGTACCTCAAAGATCCCTAGTTTCTCCATTACAGAGAGTGGCATGAGGTTTATACCTGACCCAGGTCACACAGAGCCTTCTCAAAGGTCATGGTGCCTATGGTACAAGGTATTAAGAACCTTCCGGGATCCGGTTTCTTCTGAGATAATTTCTGTTGAACCAAGGCATTCAGTTCATTGATGAGCAATGGAGGTTCATCCTCTCAAGTCTCATTACCAAATAACTTGGCATTCAGCTTCATGATTGCTCCTAGATACCGAGCAACTTGCTCTTCAACAATATCTTCATCCTCTTCAGAGAAAGAATACTCATCAGAGCTCATGAATGGCAACAGTAAGTTCAGTGGGATCTCTATGGTCTCTGTATGAGCCTCAGATTCCTTTGGTTCCTCATTAGGGAACTCCTTAGTGGTCAGTGGACATCCATTGAGGTCTTCCTCACTATAAATCACTGCCTCTTCCTCCTTTATAGGTTCGGCCACTTTGGATATATTGATGGCCTTGCACTCTCTCCTTGGATTCTCTTCTGTATTTCTTGGGAGAGTACTATGAGGGATTTCAGTAACTCTTTTACTCAACTGACCCACTTGTGCCTCCAAATTTCTGATGGAGGACTGACGAACGTGATTTCTGCGGGTTAAAGAATTTTATAAATATAATCGATTTGTAAGTATAGTTTCTAAACCAGCAAAGAATCCTTTCGTACAAAAATTTTGGTTGTCACTTAAGCAAACCCAATAAAATTTATAACTGAAGTATTTAAACCTCGGGTCGTCTTCTAAAGGAATTGCAGGGAGGTATGATTTATTATTGGTTATGGAAAAGGTAGAATTTTGGGTTTTTGGAATAGGGAACAAGTAATTTAAATGACAAGAAAAATAAATTAATAATTAAGAAAACTCTTAGCAAGGTATAAGAACTGGAAATCTCATCCTAGTTATCCTTATCAGGTGAGATGAAAATTGTTGTTGCTCCCACTTAGTTAACCCTTACTAAATAAAGGAAAGTCAAGTGGACCAATCAATTTGATCCTCAAGTCCTAGTCAACTCCTGTGGAAAGACTAGCTTTAGAGCGATCCAAATCAATCAGCTGTTCCAATTCTCAATCAACCGCTGAGTTTGATGACTCAAGTGTTACCAATTACTTAACCAAAACCAAAAAGAGAAAAATCTAAATTAAATTGAAAGCATTAGAATAAAACAATCATAAATCTGAAATACCTCAAATTATATTAAATAGAATATTCAAATCTAACATGGAAAGATTCATAAGCCAATTTGGTAACATAAGTAATTAACAAGTAAAAGCATTAGAGTAACTAAAATTAGAAGAGAACATAAAATTAAAGTTAGGAATATTTAACCTGGAATTGGAGAAATGACCATAAAGTAAAAGAAATCCTAATTCTAAAACCTAAGAGAGAGGAGAGAACCTCTCTCTCTAGAAACTACATCTAAAACCTAAAAATTGTGAATTATGAATGTTGTATAAATTGTTGTTTTCATGAATGGATGGATTCTCCCACTTTATAGCCTCTAATCTGTGTGTTTTGGGCCAAAAACTGGGTCAAAAACAGCCCAAAAATCGCCGGAGGCGAATTTTGCCACGTGTAGGTCACTGATTTTTCTGCAGAACAACGCGTCTACGTGATTCACGCATGCGCGTCATTTTTCTGTACAGCCAGTATAGCGAATTATATATTATTTCAAAGCTCCGGATGTTAGCCTTCCAACGCAACTGAAACCGCATCATTTGGACCTCTGTAGCTCAAGTTATGATCGTTTGAGTGCGAAGAGGTCAGGCTGGACAGCTTAGCAATTTCTTCAACTTCTTGTATTCCTTCCACTTTTGCATGCTTCATTTCCATCCTCTAAGCCACTCCTGCCCTGTAATCCCTGAAATCACTTAACACACATATCAAGGCATCGAATGGTAATAAAGGATAATTAAAATTGATAGTTTAAAGGCCTAGAAAATATGTTTTCAATTATATCACAAAATCAGGAAGGAAAACGTAAAACATGCGAATTGTATGAATAAGTGTGAGAATAATGGATAAAATCCACTAGATTAAGCATAGGATAAACCCTAAAAATGGGGTTTATCAACCTTCCCACGCTTAAACATTAGCATGTCCTCATGCTAAGCTCAAGAGAAGCTATAAGAGAGTGAAGAGGAATGGTAGAATGTATGAAATGCAACCTATGAATGTAACTAAATGCAGAATACTTTTTCCTACTTGGTTAAAAGTAAACAAATCTTTTAAGAACAAATATGAACTGGATTTCACTAATTCAAATCATAAAAAATGAAGTACAAATAGACTTGCAAGAAGAAGATATCTCATGAAAGCCGGGAACAAGGAATTGAGCATCGAACCCTCACAGGACGTGTATACACTCTAATCGCTCAGGTGTTTGAGGTTCGATCTCTCAATTCTCTACTAATCTTGCTTTCTAAGGCTTGCTCTTCTTCTAACGATCAACAGAAATTTAATGCACAAATACACATATCAAGAGGTCTTTTAAGGGTTGTAATGAGGTTAGGGTCAAGGTAGGATTGTATTTGGTCAAGTGGACTAAAATCTGAATCCTTAATTAACTTAAACTTTTCCCACCTAACTTAAGACAATCCATGTAATCAAAGTACAAAACCTAACTATCTATTAACCATGTTTTCCACATATTCATGCATCCTGATTCGAGTACAGTACATATGCATTGTTATCACCATTTACTTTGGGACATTTTGTCCCCTTTTATTATTTGCTCTTTTTCTTTTCTTTTTCTCTTTTTTTTTTCTTTTTAATTATATATATATATATATATATATATATATTCTTTTATTTTTCTCAATGCATATGATTAAATTATTGAATACATGAACATGTCCTAAACATTTCTTTCACATTTTCATAAAGAAGTTTAACATACTTAATTTCCAAAACCAAACGTTTCTAAACCCACTTTTCCCACACTTAATTCATGAGCACTCTCACTAGTCTAAGCTAACTAAGGATTCAAATTAAGGACATTATTGTTTTTTGCTTAGAGTTAATGATGTGCTAAAGTAAAGAACAAAGGGGTATAATAGGCTCAACATTGGTTTGCAAAGGATAATGAAAGGGTAAGGCCATATGGGTATGTAAGCTCAGTGAAACAAAAACCTCAATCATATAAGTGCATGCATACATCAAACCATGGAAATATAAAATTAAGCAAGACAAGGATCACAATTTTAGAGAGAAAAACACACACCAAAAATAAATATTGGTTGGTAAAATACAACCAATCAAATAAGCTCAAAATCTCACAGGTTTTGTGTGTTCGAGCTCTAAACTATGTTCCAGTATAATATTCCTTCAAACAAGTTCAATAAAAATTTTAATTCAAATTAGTGAAATGCTATAAAAAGTTTCTTGAAAAAGAAAATATTACTTTAACCAAGTGGTGGTAAAATATGCACAAAATGTAACAAACATGCAATCAAACATGCAAATGCAACAACTAACTACGAAGAAAATTTAAACATTGGTGTTGAGATAGGAAAGTACTAACCCACGGAGATCGGTATCGACCTCTCCCCACACTTTTTAGATTGCCCCGTCCTCGGTGCATGCTAAGATGTGCAAGTGGACGGGCTGCTACAACTGTTTTTTTTTCAAAGATTGTGCAGATGGACTTGTCTGTCACCCCATGTAAATGTTTTCTGTTTCCCTTCCTCAGTGGCCATCCTAAAAGAAGAGGAAAAAGAAGAAAAGTAACCCAAAAATAAAGATAGGAAACAATTTAAAATATGGTTGGGTTAATGCCAAATGATGAGAGTCTCAATTACATGGTAGCTACAACATGCAAGTGAGAAAATAGTAGAAGCAAATGGCATATCAATAGTGCACAAATTGCAACAATGGGGAAGAGATAGTAGATAATGCAAGATAGTGTAAGTTCATGTCGATGCAAGATAATATAAGTATCATGAAGGAGTAGCATTGACTTATGAAGAATAATACCTAGTCAGAGTAAAACAAGTCATGAAGCACCAGAATAATTCAAGAAAAGATGCAACAGTTGAAGAAGAAATTTTAACACCAATGGAAAAATAATAAATTTAGAAAAGAAAATAAAAATATGCAAAAAATTAAAATACAATGAATGAAAGTGAAGAAAGATGATAAGTTAAAGGGATGAAGAAGAAGAAAGTAATAAAGGAGGAAGAAAGAAGGAGAGAAGATAGAATAAAAAAGTAAGCATTTAAAAAATGGGGAGCGACACGCACGCGGAGGGCACGCGTGCGCGTGAAAACTGCATTAACCATGTGACGCGTAAGCGTACGCGTGGGTGGTTAGAATTTGAAAATGGCGTGCACGCGTTAGGGACGCGTATGCATGGGTGATTTTGTGTCTTGGGCACAGTGCCCGCACCAGGCCAACACAACTTTCGGCCTGACACCTCTTTACGCCGATTTGTAGAGTCACGCGTACGCGTGGGTGTCACGTACGCGTGGAAGGCTGATTTTGCAATTGACGCGGATGCGTCAGGGACGCATTTGCGTGGGTGTGTTTGTGCCTGAAGCACGCCTCCAGCCACGATCCCGCGCAACTCTCTGTAAGGTTTAGCGTCGCATGTGACGCGTGCGCGTGGTTCACGCGCACGCGTGGGATGCATTTTTTTTATACAAAATGCAGAATGCAGCATGCTAATGCTAATGCAAACATTATGAATGACACTAATAAAATTAAAATAAAATAAACTAGGAATAAAAGGAACGATTATACCATGGTGGGTTGTCTTCCACCTAGCACTTTTAGTTAAAGTCCTTAAGTTGGACATATGGTGAGTTTCGTGTCATGGTGGCTTGTGCTTGAACTCATCTAGGAATCTCCACCAATATTTGCAATTCCAATAGCCTCCGGGATCCCACACTAGTTGCATAAATCCTTCAAGCAAGTTAAAGCAAGTGACAAAGCCCCAAGAGTGTTGATTGCCAGAATGAATTCTGGGGTCCCAAACCTTGCTTTTGCACCCGTCTTCTTGTTGATCATCATGATTTCATCCGGGTGGCACGCAATTTAAATTCTCACTGAGACATCCAAACAGCTTCCTAGACCCGTTCAATTGAGAATTATACCAACCCTTATACTTCAATTTGGAGCATGCAACCATATTTAATCTTGCATGACAATTCCTACCACTAACCATCTCCCACTTACTCTTAAAGCCGCAAAGAGTGCTAAGCCGGCCATCTGTTTCAAGCAAACTATATTCAAGTGGGAAGGTAAAGATAAAGGCTAAGGATTTTACCCAGTTGAAGTTTGTATTTGGTGGTAATGGCCTTGGGAGAGGTGTTTCCAGTGGTTCTGCAAGCTCCACTTCCTTGTACTCCTCCATGAATTCTTTCATTTCCTGACAAATCTCTTCAATTGCAACCATTTCTTGATCAAAGTCTTCGATGTCTTCCTCATCACTCAAGTCATAAGCTGGAGGCTGAGAAAAGTCTACCTTCGCATCATCTTCATATTCACTTGGGGAAGAATCTTCTAGATCAAAGAGTTCAATTGTGACTGCAAGGTCATCATTAGAAAAATTTGATTCATGATCATCATTACCAAGGAAACTAGCTTCTTGGTTTGTTTCGTCCAGTTCTTCATAAGATACATGCTTTGGGGGTTGTGCACTATCTTCCTTAGCATCGATTTCAAATTGCTTGACGGAATTATCCACAATTCTTGATTCCCATGGAGGTTCAACGTCTTCTAAGTCTTCAACCAATTCTTCTTCTTCGATAATTGCAGCTTCCTCTACTTGTTCCAATACAAAGTCATGTTCCGTGTTGCCCACCGGAGCTTCTAATGTCTCCTTCATACTGGGGGCTAATCGGTTTATCGCTTGCTCAAATTGATGAAGGGTTGCATGAAATTGGTTCACTGTGTCCTTGAGACGGTCCTGTGCTTCTTGGTTTGATGGACATGGATACGGTGTATATGGAAGTGATGGTTCTTTGGAGTAATTGGATTGGAATTGGGGTGGATAATGGTTAGAGGCATATAGAGGTGAATGGTTGTGGTTGGCTTGTGAGTATGGTGGTTCAAAGCTATGTTGAGGAGGTGGTTTATAGACGTATGATGGGGCTTGTTGGTAACTACAAGGGGGTCCACCAAATCTATCATCTTGGTATGCACCTCGGAATGGCTCTTGACCATAGTAAACTGGTAGGGGTTGGTTGTCACGAGAAGGTCCACCGTAACTATTGTCTTGGCATGCATTATAGAATGGTCGTTGTCCATGGTATCTTGGAAGGTGTTGTTGCCAAAAGGGTTGATCAGATCCTCGTGGCTCTTTCCATATTTGATTGGTTTGACCATGATGCATGTTCCTGTTATAGCTTCCATTCCTTTCAACAACATTAGAACCAAACTCAAAGCGACGGGGGTGAGAACTCATAGTAGCTAATAAAAAAATTAAAAACAAAAATAAAAACAAATAAACGAGCAAAATAAAATATTTACAATAACCAATAATAAGGCACACGTTTGCAATTCTCCGGCAACGGTGCCATTTTGACGAACGTGATTTCTGCGAGTTAAAGAATTTTATAAATATAATCGCGTTGTAAGTATAGTTTCTAAACCAGCAAAGAATCCTTTCGTACAAAAGTTTTGGTTGTCACTTAAGCAAACCCAATAAAATTTATAACCGAAGTATTTAAACCTCGGGTCGTCTTCTCAAGGAATTGCAGGGAGGTATGATTTATTATTGGTTATGGAAAAGGTAGAATTTTGGGTTTTTGGAATAGGGAACAAGTAATTTAAATGACAAGAAAAATAAATTAATAATTAAGAAAACTCTTGGCAAGGTATAAGAACTGGAAATCCCATCCTAGTTATCCTTATCAGGTGAGATGAGAATTGTTGTTGCTCCCACTTAGTTAACCCTTACTAAATAAAGGAAAGTCAAGTGGACCAATCAATTTGATCCTCAAGTCCTAGTCAACTCCTGTGGAAAGACTAGCTTTAGAGCGATCCAAA
Source organism: Arachis ipaensis (assembly GCF_000816755.2). Lineage (NCBI taxonomy): Eukaryota > Viridiplantae > Streptophyta > Magnoliopsida > Fabales > Fabaceae > Arachis > Arachis ipaensis. The sequence continues at coordinate 41,383,682 of NC_029787.2, read as the reverse complement.
TCAATCAGCTGTTCCAATTCTCAATCAACCGCTGAGTTTGATGACTCAAGTGTTACCAATTACTTAACCAAAACCAAAAGGATAAAAATCTAAATTAAATTGAAAGCATTAGAATAAAACAATCATAAATCTGAAATACCTCAAATTATATTAAATAGAATATTCAAATCTAACATGGAAAGATTCATAAGCCAATTTGGCAACATAAGTAATTAACAAGTAAAAGCATTAGAGTAACTAAAATTATAAAAGAACATAAAATTAAAGTTGGGAACATTAAACCTGAAATTGGAGAAATAACCATAAAGTAAAAGAAATCCTAATTCTAAAACCTATGAGAGAGGAGAGAACCTCTCTCTCTAGAAACTACATCTAAAACCTAAAAATTGTGAATTATGAATGTAGTATGAATTATTGTTTTCATAAATTAATGGATTTCCCCACTTTATAGCCTCTAATCTGTGTGTTATGGGGCAAAAACTGGGTCAAAATCAGCCCAGAAATCGCCGGGGGCGAATTTTGCCACGTGCAGGTCGCTGATTTTTCTGCAGAACGACGCATCCGCGTGATTAATGCATGCGCGTCATTTTTCTGTATGGCCACTATAGCTAATTATATATCATTTTGAAGCTCCGGATGTTAGCTTTCCAACGCAACTAGAACCGCATCATTTGGACCTATGTAGCTCAAGTTATGACCGTTTGAGTGCGAAGAGGTCAGGCTGGACAGCTTAGCAATTTCTTCAACTTCTTGTATTCCTTCCACTTTTGCATGCTTCCTTTCCATCCTCTAAGCCACTCCTGCCCTGTAATCCCTGAAATCACTTAACACACATATCAAGGCATCGAATGGTAATAAAGGATAATTAAAATTGACAGTTTAAAGGCCTAGAAAACATGTTTTCAATTATATCACAAAATCAGGAAGGAAAACATAAAACATGCGAATTGTATGAATAAGTGTGAGAATAATGGATAAAATCCACTAGATTAAGCATAGGATAAACCCTAAAAATGGGGTTTATCAAGGACCTTATTTCAGTCATGAAACTGAGAGTGGTCTTAGATAGATCAGAGATTATGGTTGCTAAGTCAGAGAGGCTCTGCTTAGAATTCTCTATCTGTTGCTGAGAAGATGATGGAAAAGGCTTGCTATTACCAAACCTATTTCTCCCACCATTATTATTATTGAAGCCTTGTTGAGGCTTCTGTTGATCCTTCCATGAGAAATTCAGATGATTTCTCCATGAAATATTATAGGTGTTTCCATGGGATTCTCCCATGTAATTCACCTCTTCCATTGCAGGATTCTCAGGGTCATAAGCTTCTCCTTCAGAGGAAGCTTCTTTAGTACTGCCGGATGTAGCTTGCATTCCAGTTAGATTCTGAGAAATCATATTGACTTGCTGAGTCAATATTTTATTCTGAGCCAATATGGCATTCAGAGTATCAATCTCAAGAACTCCTTTCTTCTGAGTCATCCAATTATTCATAGGATTTCTTTCAGAAGTATACATGAACTGGTTATTTGCAACTATTTCAATGAGTTCCTGGGCTTCTGCAGGTATTTTCTTTAGATGAAGAGATCCACCAGCAGAGTGGTCCAATGACATCTTGGACAATTCAGACAGACCATCATAGAATATACCTAAGATGCTCCATTCTGAAAGCGTGTCAGAAGGACACCTTCTGATCAATTCCTTATATCTTTTCCAAGCTTCATAGAGGGACTCACCTTCCTTCTGTCTGAAGGTTTGGACTTCCACTCTAAGCTTGCTCATCTTTTGAGGTGGAAAGAATTTAGCCAAGAAAGCATTGACCTTTCCCAAGAGTTCAAGCTTTCTCTAGGTTGTGAGTCCAACCATATCCTAGCTCTGTCTCTTACAGCAAAGGAGAAAAGCATAAGTCTGTAGACCTCGGGATCAACCCCATTGGTCTTAACAGTATCACAAATTTGTAAGAATTCAGCTAAGAACTGATGAGGATCTTCCAATGAAAGTCCATGAAACTTGCAATTCTACTGCATTAGAGAAACTAATTGAGGCTTAAACTCAAAGTTGTTTGCTCCAATTGCAGGAATTGAGATGCTTCTTCCATAGAAGTTGGAAGTTGGTGCAGTAAAGTCACCAAGCATCTTCCTTACATCTCCACCATTGTTCTCAGGTTCGGCTGCCATGTCTGCCTCTTTTTCGAAATTTGCTGTAAGGTCCTCTCCGGAGTATTGTGCTTTAGCTTCTCTTAGCTTCCTCTTCAGAGTCCTTTCAAGTTCAAGATCAGCGTCAATAAGACTATCTTTATTCCTGTACCTGCTCATATGAAAAAAAAAGAGAACAAAGAGAGAAGAGGAACCCTCTATGTCATAGTATAGAGATTTCTTTATGTGTCAGAAGAAAAGAAGAATAGAAGAATAAGGTAGAGAGAATAAGAAGAATTCGAACACAGAGAGAGGGAGAGGGTTCGAATTATTATATGAGTAGAAGAGAATTATTAGTAAATAAATAAAATAAATAGAAAGAGATGAGAGCGAGAGTATTCGAATTTTAAGAAGAGGGAAAAGAAAAATATTTTTATTTTTATTTAATTAATTAAGTTAGTTTCGAAAATTTGAAAAAGAAATACAAGAAAATTAAAAACTAAAACAATTAGTTAATTAAAAAGATTTTTGAAAAGTGGTTAGTGATTTTCGAAAATTAGAAATGGAAAAATAGTTAGGTGGTTTTGAAAAAGATAAGAAATAGTAAACTTTTTAAAATTAAAACAAACAAGTCAAGTAGTTAATTGAAAAAGATTTGAAAATAAATTTTGAAAAGATAAGAAGTTAGAAAAAGATTTTGAAATTAAAATTTTAAAAAGATATGATTGAAATTTATTTTGAAAAAGAATTGAAAAGGAAATTAAAAAGATTTAATTTTTAAAATTAAGGTTGATGACTTGACTAACAAGAAACTAAAAGATATGATTCTAGAATTTAAAGATTGAACCTTTCTTAACAAGAAAGTAACAAACTTGAAATTTTTTAATCAAAACATTAATTTTTAGCAAGGATTTTCGAAAATATGAAATAAAATTAAGAAAAAGATTTTGAAAAATTAGTTTTAAAATTTTTGAAAACATTAAAAGAGAAATGAAAAAGATTTTGAAAAATTTTAAGAATGAAATTCGAAGATCATAAAAAAAATGAAAAAGAACTGATTTTGTAAAAGATTTGAAAAGATAAAGTTTTTAAATTGAAAATTTTGACTTGACTAACAAGAAACAACTAAATTTTAAAATTTTTTGACCAAGTCAACTCAAAATTTCGAAAATTATGAGAAGAATAAGGAAAAGATATTTTTTTTTTACTTTTGAATTTTTAATGAGGAGAGAGAAAAACAACAAAATGAAACAAAACATAAAAATTTAAGATCAAAACAAATAATGCATGCAACAATACTTTAAATGTCAAGATGAACACCAAGAACACTTTGAAGATCATGATGAACATCAAGAACATATTTTTGAAAATTTTTAAGAAAAGAAAGACATGCAAGACACCAAACTTAAGAACTTTTGTACTAGGGACACTAACAATTTGAAAATGCATATGAAAAAATAGAATTATAAATGAGAATCCAAAGGCTCCTCCAATAGCTACAATGATAAGTGGAAGCTTCAGTCCAAAAGATTAGACATGGCTTAATAGCCGGCCAAGCTTCAACATATCATCATGGAGCTCTAAGGTGGAATTCATTCTTAAAATTTTTGAAGAACATTTTTTTTCGAAAACTTTTTTTTTTGAAAAATTTGTAAAAAAATTTTTTGAAAAGAAAATAAAGGTTGAAACAAGAAAGAAGGTTACCTAATCTAAGCAACAAGATGAACCGTCAGTTGTCCAAACTCGAACAATCCCCGACAACGGCGCCAAAAACTTGATTCACGGAATTGTGATCACACTTTTCACAACTCCGGTACAACTAACCGGCAACTGCACTAGGTCGTTCAAGTAATAAAACCTTAAGCGAGTAAGGGTCGATCCCACGGAGATTGCCGGCTTGAAGTAAGCTATGGTCATCCTGTAAACCTTAGTCAGGCGGATTCAATTGGTTATGAGTTTTGACAATTGAGAGATAAATAAAACGTAAATTAAAATAAAGATACTTATGTAATTCATTGGTGGGAATTTCAGATAAGCGTTTGGATATATGCTTTATTGCTTTTGAACCTCTGCTTTCCTATTGTCTTCATCCAATCATGCGTGCTCCCTTCCATGGCAAGCTGTATGTTGGTGGATCATCGTTGTCAATGGCTACCATCCGTCCTCTTAGTGAAAATGGTACAGGCACGGCTTCTGTACGGCTAATCATCTGTCGGATCTCTCGTCTCGGATGAAGAATACCAGGCACAGCTACCGCACGGCTAATCATCTGTCGGTTCTCACTTGTGTCGGAATAGGATCTCTCTATCCTTTTGCACACTGTCACTACGCCTAACATTCGTGAGTTTGAAGCTCGTTTGTTCTAGCCTTTACCACAAAGGTTCTGATCTCTGTGAGTTCGACTTCTCTATTGTCAGGAGATGCAAATCAAAGTCACGAACTAGAGGCCTAAGATATTATACTCCAGCTGTCGTCCAATGACTACGTTGAACATCATGTAGACCGCTTGTGGTTGTCAGGCACGCAGATCTTGGCTAAGCGAGTAATGAAGATAGTGGGTGATTGTCACGGGTCACCCCTTCATTATGACTTAACTGAATTAAGAACGAGATTATATCTTGGAGAAGAGACATGCATGAATTGAAAGAGAAATAATAGTACTTTCATTAATTCATGAAGAACAGCAGAGCTCCGCACCTTAATCTATGATGTGTAGAAACTCCACCGTAGAAAATACATAAGAGAAAAATTTCTTGGCATGGCCATATGGCCAGCCTCCAAATGTGAAAAATGGCATAAGATGATGATGATGATATGAATACAATAGTAAAAAAGTGCTATTTATACTAAACTAGTTACTAAGGATTACAGAAAATAAGTAACTAAGTGCAGATAGTGCAGAAATCCACTTCCGGGGCCCACTTGGTGTGTGCTTGGGTTGAGCATTGAGCTTTACACGTGCATAGGCCTTTTCTAGAGTTAAACGCCAGCTTGGATGCCAATTTCGGCGTTTAACTCCAGTTCTATTGCCAGTTCCGGCGTTTTATGCAAAAAAAAAAGGGATCTCTGCCTGGCGTTGAACGCCAATTTGGGCCATCAAATCTCAGACAAAGTATGAACTATTGTACATTGCTGGAAAGCCCAAGATGTTAGCTTTCCAGCCCAATTGAGAACGCGCCAATTGGACTTCTGTAGCTCCAAAAAAACGCATTTGAATGCAGGGAGGTCAGAATCCAGCAGCATCTGCAGTCCTTTCTCAGCCTCTGAATCAGATTTTTGTTCAGGTCCCTCAATTTCAGCCAGAAAATACCTAAAATTACAGAAAAACACACAAACTCATAGTAAAGTCCAGAAATGTGATTTTTGCATAAAAACTAATAAAAATATAATAAAAAGTAACAAAAACATACTAAAAACTACATAAAAACAATGCCAAAAAGCGTATAAATTATCCGCTCATCAGTTTTACTTGAGATATTGGTTATGTTAAATATATTCCGCTTTTGTTGCATCAGCACTATAGCCCAAGTGTGTGGCGGACACTATATCCCAAGAGTGTGGGAGCACTTTACCCTGGGAAGTGTGTCGGACACTATATCACATGAGTGTGGTGGGCACTATATCCCAAGAGCGTGGTGGGTGCTATACCCCAAGAGTGTGGGATCATTTTATCCCAGAAAATGTGACGGGCACTATATCCCATTAGAGTGGTAGGCACTTGATAAAGAGAAATTATCGCCAGTTTAGAATCAATCAAAACAAGCATCAATTCGTTGGTAGCATAGTCCAAACCAACAATGAATTCTCACAATCAAATGTTAATTCAACCTCGGGTCGTTCTCCCTAGGAATTGAAATGAAATGTACAATTATTGGCTATGGGAGGAAATGGGGGTTTGGATGATTGCAAGAGAGCAAGAAATATAAAGAGCAAGAAATGCAACAAGCATGCAAAGAATTAAAGGAAAGCAAGTAAAAGTCAAAGCAAGAAGAATTGAAATGCAAGAAGCCTTTTGACAAGTAATTGAGAGCTAAGGTTATCTATCCTAGCCATTGACCATAAACACATGATTATTATGAAGAGTTAATCCTACTTAGTCAATCCTAAATCGAGGATAAGTCAAATAGCATAGTTGATTCCAATCCCTAAGTCCTAAGTCAACACTATTGGGTCACTTAGAGTCAAGAGGAACCAAATCAACTAACTACTCTAATATATCAAACAAGAATGGACATCAATGACTCAAGGGTTACCAAAGTCTCAATACTAAGCCAAGAGTGAAGAAAAATTATGTAAAAACTAAGCCAAGTATTTTATCAAACACTTGGTATGCATGAAAATAAAATCAAATTAAATTGCATAAAAATAAAAGCTAACTATCAAAAGCAAGAAAATGATAACAACAACTAAAGGAAGCATTAAATGAACATAAAACATAAATTGTATTAATTGAAAGTAAAATTAACAAAGAGTGTTTATAACATAAAAATGACAAGATAAAAGAAATAACAAAGGAAATGAAGAAGAATAAAGATGCAATAATAATAAATGACAAGGGAAATTAAATAAAAACAAGAATTAAAAGTAGAAATTACAAGAAATTAAACTAAGAAATCCTAGTTCTAGAGAGAAAGGGGAGCTTCTCTCTCTAGAAAACAACCTACATAATGCTAAACTAACCCTAATTCCCCCCCCCCTTCACATGGAATGAGGCCTCTTTTGATATAGGAAGAATCAGCTTCAGAAAGTCCAAAAACTGGGCTCTGGAGGCCCAGAAATCGCTCCCAGCGATTTGGATTAAGTGAGTCACGTGCTGGGACTTGTGCATACGTGCAGGTCTGTGTGTACACACAAAAGCTGATTTTCCTCCTGTGCGTACGCACAGAGGTTGTGCATGGGCACACTTGCTGATTTCCATTCTGTGCGTGGGCACATGTGCTGATTTTGACCCTTGTGCGTGGGCACAGAAGGTGTACGTGGGCACAGGCTGAAATGCTTTCTCCTTTGTTTTCTTCATGTTTTCTCCCAGTTCCATGATTTTCTTCCACTCTTATCAAGCCATTCCAACCTATTATACTTGAAATCACTCATCAAAAACCATCAAGGCATCGAATGGGATAAAAGTGGGATAAAATGTATTAAATTAAGCACAAAATAGCATGTTTTCACAATTAGGCTCAATTAACAGAGAGAACACAAAAGTATGCTATTTGGATGAATAAATGTGGGTTTATGTGATGAAATCCACTCAAATCAAACCAAAATTTATCATCAAATATGGATTCATCAGCACTATATCCTGAGAGTGTGACGGGTACTATATCCCAAGAGTGTGGAAGCATGTCAGAGAGATGATATCTGGGTTAGTTACCAGGTCTGTCGGGTTCTGGCAAAGTAACCAACACGTGAGCTTACAGCCAGTAGGACAGGCATGCATCATGTTGCATTTGTTTGCTTTGTTTGGGTGTGATTAAGTATTTTGGTTTGCCTATCTGATGAATTCTATTTAACTAGTAACTGTGATACTTGCTGTAACTGTCCTTTAAATGTGTTTGCCTTGTGTTTGTTTGTACTTGTGATTGATTTCTATTTTGAGTATTTGCGTGGTGGATTGATAATAGCAGTGATTTGATTATATGTTGAGTTGGAGGTTGAAATTGATTTTTTATGAGATATTAATTGAGTTTTGAACTTCTTTTAAGTAAATAAGTGAACTTTGAATTTTTGGAAAATTACTTATTAATGTTTTGAATTGATTCATAAGGCTAACGATAATCACTGCAATTGAAATTAGTTTTCTTTATATGTATCCTCTTATAACAATTCTTAAACCCTCTACTGGGAACCAACGAGGACGATGTTCTCACTCCCTACAGACTTCTCTTTTCAGGATCAACGAGGAAGCTTGCGGAGTTTTTGTTAAGTTCCTAGATATGCTGCTTTTGTTTATATACATACGTTATAGATTTTCCTCGCCTTTATTATTATAATCTTGTAAGAGGGAGAGTTATATGTTTTGTATGTATATTATATTTATAAGCTACTTGTGTAAGAAGTTTTGTATATATATATATGCATGTTTGTATTAGTGAAAAAGAGCTTTTGGTTTTTTAAAGAAAACAGTGATACAGTTTCGAGTCAAAGGTTCTTATTTTATTAAATATATGAAGTCGTCATAATACTTCTCGCTATCAGAGTGGTACAGTTGGAAGCATGACATTCTGATAGTAAGAGTGTTACAACAGGAAAAAGAGCAAGAACGTCGTAAGCTGCGGATAAGGTCCTCTTTTTGGTTGAAATATTTTTCTAATTGGAATCCAAACAACACTTCCTTGTATCTGTCAAATTCACTTTCCCACAAATTCACGTTCCCTTCTTTGTTCATCTTTCTTTACTTTTAACATTTTGTTTGACTTTCTATTAAGTTGGTATTTTTTTGTCTTTCCTTTTCATCATTATTTTTTGTTGATTTTAATTGGTTATTTTCTGTTTTGGTTCCTTTTTTTTTTCATGGTTGTCCCTTCCTATTTTATGTGTTACTCTATTTATTCTTATTTTCTTTTCAGTTATTGGTTAAATAAACTCATATATATGTCTCCAAGCTTTTCTTAAGGTTTGTTTTAATAAAAAATATTCAATCATAGGAAGATAAAAAAAATATTAAAACTTGTGTGTGGATTGGTTATGCAAAGAAACAAAATCTTTTTTGATTGAATAGTTGATTTGGGAGTGTTAATTGTGAACAAATACTTATTTTTTATTGATAAAAATGAAAACTTGATCTTCCCAAATTTTAATAGTTTTATTTTATTATTATTAAGGAACTTATGATATGTTCCTCTTTCTTCTTCCATTTAGAATGAGCATATTCAAATCATATGATATAACATATTATTAGTTGTTTAAGTTTTTTTATTTTGGATGAAATAGTTACAACTTGGTTGGTTGGTAGTAACAAAGTGTAGGCACGAAGACACATGTTAAAGTGAAATTGAAGATGGCTCAGAATGAAAGAATTTTAAAATTGTGTATATGCTTATATTCCCTATCTAAATCACTGAATCTTCATATTAGTTGTCATTTATTGATATTGGAAGTGTATAAATTTTGATATTGGTATTTTTCTTTCTAAAGTGATTGATCAATTGATTGATAAAATATTAAAAAAATTTTGTCAAACAGAATACGTGAGTCAATGTGAGTCAGGGAGAGTAGTTAGGATGTACTTAGGTAACTTGTAGCTTACTCCTATGTCTTTTGGTTTTTCAATTTTCTTTTGAATTAAAAACTCATTTATAGTTTCTTTTTTTCCTAAAGAAAATTTTTTTGCGCTAACATTTATTCTGCTTATTGAAAAGTGTAGTATGTCATGCTTTTAATAATCTGAAGATTTTATGATATCATACAATTTAAAAAAAAGTATTTTTCAATTTGCAAAGAACACATTGCACCTCGTGCTTAAAAAATAGAGCACACAAATTATTTTCCTCTTCTTTCTTTCTTTGTTTTGTATTTTTTAAATTTTTACTATTAAAAGAGAGAACTAAAATTTCAGAAAAAAGATAGATCAAATAGAAAAAGGTAAATAAGAATATATTAAGAGAAAGGGAAGTCTCTGATTTGAGTGTTAAGAGAAAGGAAGAGTGTTCATTTTTTTTCCTCAGATTTTGAGTTGGTGATCAAGGATAGTTTACTTTTCGATTTTCATAGTTGCAGATGTGGGCAAAAAAATAATTGAAACAACAAAGTCTAAATTGGAACTGTCCAAATTGACATTCAAGGAAGGAAAAACTGTTGAGAGCACAAAAAGCGCCAGAACAAGGTACTTTTTATCATGTATTTTTAGAACTTACATTATGTGTAGAAAAAAAAAAGATAAAAGTGTCACATGATAGTTTTACGTTACCATAGTTAAGTTGAGTTTCAACTTTTAACTGTCAATAATTCAGGTGCATTCATCTCTGCATCAGAAGATAAATCTACATGTTAAAGAGAATGAGGAGTGTAAAAGGTACTATATCTTTCTTATATGTATCTGTTGATTTTTAATTAATAACCCCTTACATTGATCATTCATTGTCAACAATATTTCTTTTCTTGATATTTTTCTTTTGTTCAATAAAAAATTTATAATCAATTCGAGAATTCAAAAATTTATTAGAGTGCACAAAATGAGTTAAATAAACACTATTATGAGAAAATTATCTCTTTTATATAGGGTTAAAATTTTTTTCTTTATATCTTGGTGTAATTTCTTTTTTCATAGTGATATGATCTTGTGAATTGTGAGTGTTCTTCTATTGATACTTTAGAATTTTTACATCATACTTTGCCTTACTTTTATTTATTTATTTATTTTTGTTCTTCTCTTCCACTTTTGTATTTTTCTTAAATTTTATTTTTTATTTCTATCTTTGCTTTACTATATTTATTTATTTATTTTTTTCTTCCCTCCCACTTTTGTATTTCTCTTAAATTTTATTTTTTATTTCTACTTTGGTATAAGCTTTTACTACTATTAGCAGCATTTGGATTCTCAAAGCAATTTTTTGTTCACTATAAATTTTGGGAAGAAGTGAAATGCGGCCATTTTGGGTACACTTGCTCTGTTGCTAAAAAAAGGACCTTCAAAGGCTATGAGGTTGCTATCAAAAGTAAAGGTCTCAATATTTATTTGTTATTTTTATTTTTATTATTAAAGCTTTGGTTTTGATTAGCTCTTGAGTTTCATGTTTTTAGAGTTTTGGTAAAGGTCTCGGTTTTTATTTAAAAACAATTTTTTTCTTTTGCATAATAGATCCTCAAAAGTTAATGTTGTACTAGAGTTTGTTGTAAATACCCTTTAACTATGATTTTACTAGTTTCTTTCTCTCATATTAATTTGTTTATTTGATAATTTATTAGATAAATCTTTCTCTCTCATATATAATTTTTTTTTTAATTTGGATTATGGTATCATAAATATTTTTGTCAGCGACCACTAAGGCGCCAACTTCCTCAAAGGCCAAAATCACTTTCTAAGCGGTTGAAGAACTCTAGCCACATTGATGAGGTAAAAAAGAAAGTTCACGCAAGATTCACCAACCCACCTACGGAGGAAACTGACACTCCGGAGTCCACCTCGGATCATGGCAAAGAAGTAATCAAGAGGTGAACATGGAGACGTCCTTGTTTCACCATCCTATGGCCATTGCAAGTGACACTTCCGGACCCACTCTGTCATCAATGATAGCATGGAGGACCGTGCAAATTTCTAAGTGTGGGGAGGTCGTTTACTGACTTCCGTAGGTAACAACCATTCTTTTCAACACCCAAATCTTAATTTTCTTTTGTCAATTAGGATAATTTGCATTGCATGGAAAGTTTTTACATGGTAGTCATTTGTAAATATATCTAGAGTTATACTTGTTAAGTGATTGGGTGTGCATGAACTAGATGAACTACTTTTTCCATCCAATCACTTCTTACTATGACTACTTGGTTAGAGTGATGATTTTCTCTCCAAGAGACTATTTTAGGGCACCCTACCAATTTGAAAAAAATTGTGTTGAACTTGCTTGAAGGAATTAATTTTGGAAAAGGTTTTTGAGCTAAGAACACACAAGTATGTGAGTTTTGAGCTTAATTGCGTGGTTACATCATATAACCACTTATTTCCATTCTTATGTGCATTATTCTTTTTCTATGATTGCAACCTTTGATTTGTTTGATTCTTTATGTCCATTATTTTGTGTATAAATGTATTTATATGATTGAGGTCATTATTTCAATAGCTCACTCACCCAAATAGCCTTACCTTTTATCTACCATTGTTAGCTAATTTTGAGCCTATGTTAAACCCCCTTTTGTTCTTTAATGTAGCACATCACTACCCCTAAGTGAAAAACAATAAATGTCCTCTAATTTGGATCTTTGATTAGCTTAGCCTAGTGAGAGTGTGTGTCATTTAAGTGGGAGGAAAGTTTGGAAACATTGGTAGAGGTAAAAGTATGTTTTTGTATTTTTATTGGAAATATTGGAAATTGGGTAGATACTCATGCATTGAATGTTTAAACCATATGCATTGGTATCGTTGTATATAATTCATCAAAAGAAAAAGAGAAAAACAAAAGAAAAGTAAAAGAAAGCAACTGTAGAAAAAGAAAAAGTAAAATAAAAGAAAAAATATATATGTAGAAAAAGAAAGAAATAAAAAGAGGACAAAATGCCCAAGGTGAAGCCAATAATAATCAATGCATATGGGTGTGAATTGAAAGAGAATGCATGAGTGTGTGGAAAAGTGATTAAATGGGTAGTTAGGTTTATATTTGAATTGTATAGGTTGTTATTTGTGTTAGGTGAGAGCTTAAGTTAATCAAGGATTCAAATTTCAAGCTCACTTGGCCATATATGCATCCTTACCTTTACTCTAGTCCCATTACAACCTAAAGATAAGCCCTCATGATAAATGTATGATGCATTGAATAATTGTTGATTTTTAGATGAAAGACAAATCTTGGAAAGCATGATTAGAAGAGAATTGAGTGAATCAACCCTATATATTTGAGCGACTAGAGCGGATACACTTCCGGTGAAGGTTCAATGCTCAATTCCTTGTTCCCTGCTTTCACAAGCTTTCTTCTTGCAAATTTGTCTATATTTCATTTTTGATATTTGAATGGGTAGAGTTCATGAATCATCATATTACCTTAGCCCTACTTATTCATGTATGTTCTTGGAAGTTGATTCACTTTTAACCAAGTAGATAGAAGCATTTGCATTAGTTGCATCCAAGTAGGAAAGTCGCATTTCATAAGTCTCATTCTCCCATGTTCTTTGGTCTTTTAATTTTTAGCATGAGGACATGCTTAGTTTAAGTGTGGGGAGGTTTGATAAACCCCAATTTTGTGGTTTATCTTGTGTAGAATTTGGTGGATTTTATCAATATTTTTCACACTTATTCATATAAATTACATATTTTTGTGTTTTCTTCCTAATTGCGCTTTATGGTTTAAAACATGCTTATTTAACCTTAAAAATGCTAAATTTTAATTCTCTTCCATTACCATTTGATGCTGTGATGTGTTTGTTAAGTGGATTTTTAGATGAAAGACAAATCTTGGAAAGCATGATTAGAAGAGAATTTAGTGAATCAACCCTATATATTTGAGCGACTAGAGCGGATACACTTCCGGTGAGGGTTCAATGCTCAATTCCTTATTCCCTGCTTTCACAAGCTTTCTTCTTGCAAATTTGTCTATATTTCATTTTTGATATTTGAATTGGTAGAGTTCATGAATCATCATATTACCTTAGCCCTACTTGTTCATGTATGTTCTTGGAAGTTGATTCACTTTTAACCAAGTAGATAGAAGCATTTGCATTAATTGCATCCAAGTAGGAAAGTCGCATTTCATAAGTCTCATTCTCCCATGTTCTTTGGTCTTTTAATTTTTAGCATGAGGACATGCTTAGTTTAAGTGTGGGGAAGTTTGATAAACCCCAATTTTGTGGTTTATCTTGTGTAGAATTTAGTGGATTTTATCAATATTTTTCACACTTATTCATATAAATTGCATATTTTTGTGTTTTCTTCCTAATTGCACTTTATGGTTTAAAACATGCTTATTTAACCTTAAAAATGCTAAATTTTAATTCTCTTCCATTACCATTTGATGTTGTGATGTGTTTGTTAAGTGGATTCAGGATCTATAGGGCAGGAATGACATAGAAGATGGAAAGGCAGCATGCACAAGTGGAAGGGACATGAAGAATAAAGCTTTGAAAAAGTTGGTGATGACGCCCACGCGTGGCCGTGTATAGCTGAGACTGGCGCGTGCATAAACTGATGCACTCGCGTGGTGATCGCGAAACCCTACTGACGCGTACGCATGATTGAAGCATACGCGTGGCTCGAGGAGTTCATATGACACGCACGCGTGACTGATGCGCACACGTGGCGCCCAGCACGTGACTCATTAATAAAATCGTGGCTGGCGATTTCTGCAAGGCTCCAGGCCCAAATCCAACTTGATTCTGAATGGAAAAGACCCAGGAATTGAGGGGGAGAGGGGAATCAATCATACACACCATACACATAATTTTAGCTAGTTTTTGGTTCTTGTTTTCCTAAAGAGAGAAACTCTTATTTCTCTCTAGGTTTAGTTTGTTTTGATCATCTCTTGTTGAATTTCTGAATTGGGTCTTGTTGAATTAAGTTTTTATTGTTCAATCTTAATTTCTTTAGTTGTAATTTGTTTGGATCTTGTGTTAGAATTTTGTTTCCTCTTTATTTCCCTTTTTTCTTCTCATTTTATGAACTTTGTTGATTTTGAATTCCTCTTAGTGCATTGATGTTTCCTATGATTGATAGTGTTATTTGAGTTATTTTATATTGATAATTGTTAGTGGGTACTTGTGATTTCCAGTTAATTTTGCAATTTAAATATGTCTTTAGTTAATGCCTATCATGTGTTTGATGAAATGTTTCCTTTGATTATGGAGTAGTTTTCTATACTCTTAGCCTAGGCTAAGGGAATTGGTTGACCTTGAGTCATTGGGTCTAATTGAATTGGTGATTTGAGAACCCTCAGTGGTCAAATTGATACCCATTGACACTAATATATTACTAAGTCAATTAGTAGTAAGATTAGGACTTATGAGTTGAGATTGATCAAGCCATTTGACATACTTCACTTGTAGAAGTAGACTTAATGGGCTTGGTTCCTCATAATTGTCAATATATGGTTATTAGACAAGGATAGTGATCCCAATTCCTATGCCTTCGCCAAGAGTCCTTTCTATAATTCATACTTGAAACCCAAAAATTCCAATTACTTTATTCTTGTTATAGTTAGTTTAGTTGTTTACTTAGCTCTAGAATAGAAGTAGATTTATATGTTACCTTGTTAGATTGCACTTGCTCATACCTTGCTTTAATTGCTCTGATTTAGTTTCTTGCACTTTAAATTTCTTGCATGCTAAGCTTTAGTAGTTTAAATTCTTGTTTATGACTCCCAACCCTGGAATTTTAACCAATATTGATGCACATGTTTGCCCATTCTCTTGAGGACGACCCGAGACTAATACTCTCAGTTACTTTGTATTGGGGTTGAACTAGTGACAACCATATCAAAATTTGATCAAAAGATTATTTATTGGTTTAGATCTATACTATGACATGATCTTCTATTAAGAAATTCTAGACCAACGATAATCCACCCATCAATAGGCCAGACATTATCTGTCGTGTATTTAAGCGCAAGATGATCTAGTTAATTCGAGAACTCAAAGAAGGCCATATTTTTAGAAAACCCAAAGCAAGTAAGTCGTACATTTTTTAAACCTTTACTTCTTTTCTTTGCATTCACTATTACTAATAATATTATGATGTCCATTATTTCGTTGAAGTGAATCTTATTTTGTACACAATGGTTACTAATATCATGTTCGTCCTTTTATTATATATTCAGTTGTAGCTACAATTGAGTTCCAAAAACGAGGCCTATCCCATTGTCATATACTACTATTTCTTTATTATATCTCCAAGCCAAAATCTCCTACAGATATTGACGATTTTATCATGGCTGAAATACACAAGAGATCTCATTTTACATGCATGTATCAATTGGTTGAGAAGTTTATAGTGCATGGGCCATGTGGTATCCTCAACAAAAACAATCCGTGCATAGCTAATGGTAAATGCACTAAATACTACCCGCACTCTTTTTGTGACCGCTCGGAAATTAATGAGGTTGATTATCCCAAATACATGTATCATGATATCAGTGCAACCATAACTAAGAAGAAAGTTGAGGTTGACAATAGATTTGTGGTTCCTTATAACCCAACATTGTTACTTAAATATGGATGTCATATTAATGTTGAGTATACTTGCCAGACCTCTGCAATGAAGTATCTATTGAAATACATCCACAAAGGTAACGATCGTGTAACTACCGCATTTTTGAAGAGTGGTGATGGTGATAATGATCATCAGTCAATTGATGAGATACAAAATTATTATGACTGTAGATATATTTCAGCATGTGAGGTTGCTTGGAAGATTTTTGGATTTGAGATCTAATTGAAGGAACCTAATGTTATACGCCTCCCATTTCATCTTGCAGATGAGCAATTTGTTCTCTACCATGAGCATGAATTGTTGGCTAATGTCGTTGATAAAGCAAATCATGAAATCAGCATATTTGCTGGTTGGCTTATTGCAAACCAACAATATAAACAAGGTCGCAACCTAACATATGCAGAATTTCCTTCTAGATTTGTATGGGACAGATCTACATGCATGGAGGCCACGAAAACAAGGTTATGTAATTGGTTAACTTTCACATGTTCCTCATGACCACTCAGAAGAATATTATCTCTGTCTTTTATTAAATGTACAACGTGGTTGCCAAACATTTGCTGCTATACATATAGTTAATAATCAGGTGCACCAAACATACAAAGAAGCATGCTCAGCACTAGGACTACTCTAAGATGACAAGGAATTTATAGATGCAATTATTGAAGCTAGATCTTGGGCATCCTCTCCTTACCTTAGGCAATTGTTTGCTATTTTACTAATATCGAATAATATTAGCAAGCCGTTTGTTTTATGGGAGAATTGTTGGCAATTTTTTCATGACGATATTACATATAATGGCATAAATTGACATAATTCACAAGGTTAGTCCATCCATTGTTAAATTACTTATCCATTTGTTTGTATGATTATTTTATAATTTTTGACCTTACCTTTTCATGTACAGTTATCAAATTAACTCTATTATTCTTACTATTGATGTCATCTTCTTCATCCTCACCCTTTGTAACATTACCTCATTTGCAGGCAACAATTACTCAAACAAGTGTATTCAATCTCACATACTTGCAAAGATAGAAGCTTTGATGCAATCAAATGGTCGCTCCTTGAAAGAATATCATGATATTCCTTTTAGTGATCATTCATCTTTGTTGGATATTTTTCACAATCCTTATGTAAGCGGCCATGTATTCAACTTAGAATCTTTTCATGTTCAATCAACTCAGTTGCGCTCACAGCTCAATAGCGACCAAAGTCATGCATTCAATCGCATCATCAGAGTAGTCAATGATACTTTGCCAAAGTTTCTTTTTTGTTTATGGATTTGGTGGTATTGGAAAAACATTTCTATGGAATGCTCTTTCCACAACAATCAGATCTCTTGGTCATGTTGTTCTTTGTGTTGCATCAAGTGGAATTGCAGCATTATTATTGTCTAGTGGAAAAACTGCCCATTTCTCGTTTAAAATTTCCCTTAACATAACTGAAGACTCCATATGCAATATCAAGTGCGATAGTCCCCTTGGTAATCTAATATGCTCCTGCCAGTTGATTATGTGGGACGAAGCTCCAATGCTTAATAATTTTCGTTTTGAAGTGCTAGATAAATGTCTAAGGGACCTCTAAAAATACTCAAGTGGTTATGATGCAACCCAGCCTTTTGCTGGTAAAACAATTGTATTAGGTGGTGACTTTAGACAAATCTTTCCAGTTATTCCACATGGAGCCAGATCCGACATTGTTCATGCAACTATAAGCTCCTTTTACCTATGGGATTCTTGCTGTGTCTTACAACTTAGACAAAACATGCGAGTTGTTGATACCAATGAAGCTGGTGATATATTCAATGGCATGAAATTTGTAGATTGATTGCTTTCTATTGGCGATGGAACACTTGGCTATAACCTACATGGTGAGTCGATTGTCTGCATTCCAGAGCATCTCATATTGCCAAGTGACTCATTTCAGCTCAAAAATTTGGTCGATTCTGTATACGCTGATCTATTGGTTGATATATTCAAACATGGCTACCTAAATAATCGCACTATTCTTTCTTCCACCATTGATGTTGTTGACATTGTTAACAGTTACATCCTATTGATGTTTCCTGGTGATCATCGAATGTTTCTAAGCTTTGATACACTTTGCAACGAAGAGGGTATTATGGAATCTGAGCTTACAGCAACGATTCCAGACATATTGAATTCCATAAATTGCTCTGATATCCCTCCACATTATTGTAAAAAAATAAGGCTGATACAATACTTTGTTAATAAATGTTCTTTTTTATCAATTTAAAAACATATAAAAAATGTTGCTTTAATAAATTAAACAAACAACATTTATAATATTCATATATTACTCTTTATAAGAGTTTCTTTTAAATATATAATAAACTTCTCGTGGTAAACATTGCTTAAATTTTTTCATTAAAATTTTAATTGCCTCCAAATATTTTAATAGAACTTAATTTGCTTGAATATTTTTCATCAAAATTTTGATTCCCTCTAAATATTTTAATTCCCTTCGAAACCAAAAACAGGAAAGGAAACACTAGCAACAATTGATTCATCACCTTCTCACTACTATTAGTCTATTACTTAGAAACAGAACTCAAATCCTACTATTTTAGAATCAAAATCCTAACCCCAACCCTAGCTCAATTTCCCCAATTTGATGACATTGACTTGCATTCTGCGTTTCTTTCTCTTGCCATCGTGGTGTTCTTCACTGCTCTGCTCGCGTCGTGTTCTGCTCGCATCGCGTTCTACTCTTCTCGTGTCATGTGCTTCTTCTCACATCATGTTTTGCTCTGCTCCGCCATGTTCGATCTTCGGCTCGCGCCATTATGAAATATTTGTTTTGCTCCGCCGTGGTGTCGTTCAAATCTTCCTCTCAAGTCTCTCAGGCATGACAAAAATTTCTCTCAAATTCTACTTACTAGTGATTTAATTTGTTTGAATTGTTGAAATAACAAAATTACTCCAACTATGTTCAATTAGAAACCTTAACCCTAACCACTGTGAATTTTGATTGATGTGCGATTTACGTTTTTCTCTTCGCGTTCTTTATCACTGCTCGCGATTTACTTTTCTCTATTTGATTTCCTCGTCATTTCCTGTGTTCCTCATTGTTGGCGTCGCTGTTGGCGTCTTCGTCGTGTTCGTCGCTGCTCGCCTCGAATCGCCTCGCTGTTGGGTTCATCCCTACTTGCGTCGCCATCTGTTCATCGCTGCTCGTATTTGAAACTTCTAATTTTTTCTCTTCTCGCTTCCCATTTTCTCGTCGCCTTCTACTCTCGGGGTTTTCTTGTCTCCTGGCTGGGTGCTGATCTGCTCTACTCCACCGTGGTGCATCACAGGTAGGCTCCTTGAAAAATTTTGATTCTGCAATTTTTTTCTTCTGTGATGAGAAATTACTGCTTAATTAATTCTGGTCCTGTAAAATCACTACAATGTTTCATTGTTATGATATATTTATCTTTCTCTGCTTTAATCACTAAATGATGGCAATTTTAGTGCTTGGAATTTAATTATTGTTGGTGAAATCTCAATTTGGAAATTTAACAGCTGCCTCAAATGCTTAAACATTTGATGGATTTTGTGTGCAACAGCTATTTCAATTATTTTATCTTGTAAAGTTGTAAACAATGGTTTGGCTGCTTGATGGATTTTGTGTGCAATAGCTATTTCAATGACAAACTTGTTTTGTTTTGATATGCTTAAGTATGCATTACAAGTAGAAGTCCACTCTATAAACTAGTTTTCACATTGAATTTTTGTATGGACAAAACTAAGTTAACAGGGACTAATAATAGTTATTATTAATTGAAATACCTGTGTAACCTGCTCGGTATTTCTTACATTGATAAATTCCTATCTGTATACTATGTTTCTCCATGCTCAGTGTTTTAGTTTATCGGTGTTTCTCCGTGCTCATTTCATCCTAGGCATGCATTCATTCAACGCTTTTCTTTTTGTTGTCTCTTATCAAACTTCATAATTCTAGTTAATTAATTAATTATTGCTTTTTCACTTCTCAATGTTCAGGAAGTATGAAGAAATTAACCCTCGAATGTATAGGAATTCTGCTGCATCACTAAAGATTACACGAAATCATAGGTGAACTTAAAAAAATAAATGTGCTTTGTTACTTCTCATTGCTTCAATTTCGTGGATCTTGTTTTGTGATTTCATAATCTGTAATACATTGAATTATGACTAACCGTCTATCTTTTCTTTTTTTTTTTCCCGTGTTAGATAAAATATTCTCACTTTTGAGCTACTATCTTGTTAAGCTAAGTCTATTGAACTATGACTATGTAAAATTTTTGCCTTCTATGGTAGCTGCTGCATCTTATAATAGTGGACTGGATAGAAATAGATTGGAATTCTTGGATAGAAATTATTGTGAATTCTTGCATAGAAATTCTTCCATCTCAATATAACACATTCACATTCCACTCATTAGAATCTAACAAGGTGTTTGAATTTTGCAACTAATCTTATTCGAGTGAAGTCGGTTCACTATAAGATAGGGAAAAGCAAAGAAGTTACGAAATAAATTCATGGTTGCTTGAGCTTAGCAACATAATTGTGGAGCCAATTGAATTGTTACAATTGTGAAAAATGTGATGTTGTAGTGATTTTTTATTTGAACTTTGGCAGATTGTTGATATTGGCAAAACTCTACCATTGTTCATGGAGCTTCAGACCTTAGGTGACAGAATGTTGAAGAAGTTGGCATTTGATCAGTAATTCACAGTATTAAGTGCATGAACCAGAAGCAAAAGGACGAGGCGAAGAGCCATGCTGAACAAGTGTCTTGTTTTCAATGCAGCAGGTTTCATTTAATTTAAGTTGAACCTTTTGGTTATGCTGGCTGTGTGATTTGCTCACATAGTTGTGCTTATTGAACAATTTGAATGAATGTTTATATGTGTGTTCTTTGTCTATTTTTAAAAGGAAGAAGATGAAGCACGGGTTAAAAAAGCGCTTGTGACATTGTGAACTGCACAGAAGAAAGATTGGTTTGACGAGAGAACAACTAAATTAGACCTCTTGATCAGCACTGAATGTTCTGTTCCAATAAGGATACTTTTCAACCTCTTTTACACCCTTACAAGTGTCTTCATCTCTGCACAGCTACTCTTCAACCTCGAGCTCCAAGTCTCTTTCTCTCTCTCTCTCTCACAGACACACACACACCGTTTTGATTTTTTGACCTTTTTGTCTCCTCCTTCTGTGATGCACACGTGATTTCGATGCGCCCCGCAAAGTGACGTTGCTTTCTTCTAGAGTGGAGGAGGCATTCAAATTGGACTACGAGAAGATGGGGAAGGAGTTGAAGGTGTTTGTGTACCCTGACGATGATCCTGAAACCTATTTCCACACGCCGAGGAAGCTCACCGGAAAATATTCCAGCGAAGGTTATTTCTTCAAGAACATCAAAGAAAGCCGTTTCTTCACTGCCGATCCTCTTCAAGTTCATGTCTTCTTCATTCCTATTTCTTGCCACAAAATGCGAGGCAAGGTATGCATGCCCTAATTTCACCTCCAATAATGATTTGCATATGCATGCCCTAATTTCACCTCCAATAATGATTTGCATATGCATGTTCTCAGGGGTTAACTCACATATGGCAACAAGAAACCTCTTCAATTGTGCAATATATTTTCAATTTTATTTATTCAAATTAATGTTTAGTTAGTTATTCTTGTATAGCAAATAGTTGAAATGTCAAATGTTCACAAATCACAACTTTTAGGTTGAAATTGCTTAATACATATAAAGCCAATTTTGCATTTGTGGAAGATTTGGGTGCCATTTGTTTTCACAATTCTCATAATTGATTCTCAAATCGCATAATCATTGAGGAGAACTGTTAATTTGTACATATCTAAGCCTGAATAAAATTATTCAAATATTAGCATAGATAATAGAATATCGAATATGCTTAGCAGATAGCACTACGCATGAATTCAACAACCTAGTGTCTAGCATAATTATGATATAAGAGTCTAATGCGCGCATGTGAGGTATGCAGGGGTTGACTTATGAGCGTATGATTTATGAAGTTGGGAAGTATGTGGAGAGCCTAAAGTTCAAGTATCCTTATTGGGTGCTGATCACTTTTTTGTGACTTGCCATGATGAATAATGACTATAAGAAAATTAGACCTCTTGATCACTAGTGGTGTAAGATTTTAATTATATAAATTTATTTTATTTTTTTCAATATGATAATTTAAATGTGTTGAAATTCATGCCTTTCTCCATTTGCAGCTAAATGGATATATACTATGCCAAGAATATGCCATTGGAGATTTTGCCCAGGTTAATTTTTGTTACTATGTTATATGCCAAAGTCAGATTATGTGCTCGTTTTTTGTCCAAATAAGTTCCTTCTGATATTAATTTTTCTATAATGATTGGAAGAATCGAAATTTACTTCTTTTTCTTGTTCATAAATGCTCCTCTTTTAATGTTTTTCTATATTGTTACATTTTTTTTGTAATTTCTGCAACTGAGCCTTTTTATTTCTTCATGTTTCTGTTGTTGGTTTTGGTACTTTTATTTGATGTCACTACTTGTGATTTGTTTCAAGTTATAAGAAAATACTTTTTTATTGTTGTATATATGTGATAGATAATCTATTCTTACTATGTCTGAAAATTTCTTACTATTGTTTTGCAGATATAATTATCATGGTATATACAAGGAACAAGCTACTAGGATTTGGAAAAAAAAATATTCAAGTCAATTGATAAAACTTGAAACAAATATATTTAGCTTTTTTATTTTGAGTCCATGTATTTCGTTTAGAGGTCTTATTTAATTATCTTTCCATGTTTTGATGTTTTCATATTGAATTAGAAATTGTTACATAATAATGTATTTGAAATATTTTAACTTGATAATATATATCCAAGTAGAATAAGTTGAGATTGTCTCTTTTTTCATATCTTTAATTTTATTGTACCCAAATTATAATGAAATTCTCAAATTATCGTAGCTATAGGTAGTAGATACTGTAGTATGAGAAGAATGTTGAAATTTATAGTAATAATATTAGAGGCAACGCTTCTAGATTGATGCCATACTAATAGTAGAAGAGGTAACACTTCTAAAGTGATGCCATAGTTGGTCAAATATGTAACACTCCTAAAGGTTGCTATATCAATAGAATAGGCAATGCTTTTTATTAGTTGCAAAATGAGTAGAAAAGACAACACCTAATAAACGTTGCCATAGTTGTCTTTGTTTCAGAATAGGCAACGCTTCTAAAACGTTACTTTCAAAAGCGTTGCTTTTGAAGAAAAAAAGCGTTGCCTTGATCTAAGGCAACGGCCGCATCTATAAGGCCCCTCAAAAACGTTACCTTAGGTCCAAAAGTGTTGCTATAGATCAAAGACAACCCTTTTTAAATCTTTAGGCAACACTTTCTAAATGTTGTCTCAGACGTAAAACGTTGTAGTGTATATCGTTCTATTAATAGTTTTTGTCAATGATTGATCTATTAAATTACTCTTTTACATTAATCCATTACAAGAACAAAGAAATTTCACAACGACCCATAAATTCAGTCTAACAGAATATATAAATTATGCCACAATTTTAGTTTTTATTATTTTTATTTGTTTTTATCTTATCTTTATTTGTTCTTATCTTATTTTTATTTGTTCTTATCTTTCATAAGCAATGCTCTATATATACATATTTAGCTTTACTTTTATAATTTTTTTCAATCAAGAAATATAAAGTACAATATTCTTCATCGTTTTTTTTCTCATTCTTTCACAGTTTTATTATGATCATATAAAACATTAACTGATAACATATATGACACATAGCATGTCTAATTGAATGCTTGATAACCATTATTTTGCGGTTTATTTTGTATTGAATTGAGTGGATTTTATCCATTATTCTCACACTTATTCATAGAATTCGCATGTTTTACATTTTCCTTCCTAATTTTGTGCTATGATTGAAAACGTGCTTCTTTGGCCTTAAATTCGCTAATTTTAATCCTCTCTTATTACCATTCGATGCTGTGATATGTTTGTTAAGTGTTTTCAGGGTTTATAGGGCAGGAATGGCTTAGAGGATGGAAAGGAAGCATGCAAAAATGAAAAGAACACAAGAAATTGAGAATTTCAGAAGGTAGTAACGACGCGCACGCATGAACGACGCGTGCGCGTGACCAGTGCAGCTGGCAAGCGACGCGTACGCGTGACTAGAAATTCTTTTAGCGACGCGTACGCGTGATAGAACGTCACGTGCTGCAATTATCAGAAAATGCTGGCGGTGATTTCTGGGCTGCTTTAGACCCAGTTTCAGGCCCGAAAATATTAATTAGAGGCTATAGAGTGGAACTGGAAGGGGGGATTCATTCACTTCACTTTCATTCACACAATTTTAGGTTTGAGATGTAGGTTTCTAGAGAGAGGCTCTCTCTTCTCTCTAGGTTTTAGGGTTTTTAGGTTTATCTCTTCTCCAATTCAGATTTTCATCTTACTTTAATTTAGTTTTCTTCTACTTTTATTTGTTCTAGCACTTTAGTTATTTATTTCTCTCATTGATTCCTTTATTTTGCTAATTTAGTTTATGAGTTCATGTGTTACTCTCAATTTTCATTAATGCAATTTATGTTTCATGTTTATTATTGTTCAATTGCTTTGTTATTGTTATTTCTTTGCTTTGGTTAGTTTTAGATTTTTCTATGTCTTGTTAGTTTTCTATGTTTTTATGTTATGCCTTCCAAGTGTTTGATAAAATGTTTGGTTGGATTTTAAATTAAATTTTTATGTTCTTAACTTGGATTGATCAATTAGAGACTCTTGAGTTATCAAAATTCTTTTGTTGATTGGTGATTGAAAATTGCTAGTTGGCTTAGACTTCACTAAATCTAATCTTTGATTAGGACTTGTGAACTTAAGTTGATTTTACTCACTTGACTTTCCTTCATTGTTAGAGGTTAACTAAGTGAAAGCAAAAGACAATTACCATCATAATTGATGATGATAATGAGGATAGGAATTCCAGTTCTCAATCCCTGCTAGGACTTTTCTTTGTTGTTATTTTATTTTCTTGTTATTTACATTACTTGTCTCTTATCACAAAACCCCAAAAATACTTTTCCATAACCAATTATAAGTATACTTCCCTACAATTCCTTGAGAGACGACTCGAGGTTTAAATACTTCGGTTAATTTTATTGGGTTTGTATATGTGACAAACAATTTAAATGTTGATTGAGGTTTAATTGTCGGTTTAGAACTATACTTGCAACGTGATATTTTTATGAAAATCTTTACCGATATTTTTCCTCCGTCAATGCTGAATAAATATATTTATAAAATTTATTAATTTAGTATCGTTTGGTTATATTGAGATTAGTATTTATGTAATTAGAAAAGGTGATTGAATTAATAGATTTTTATAAACATATTTGGTCAATGTCCAATTGAACATATTAAATATTATGTATATTCTCAGTTAATATTTTGTATAATTAATTAACGACAAAATTTATTAATAGAGTGACAAAAAAATAAAAATAACAAATTTGTCATTTTTAAAAAATTAATTTAATTAATAAAATCTTTTAAAAATAATTTAAAAACAACCTATTTTTCAGGACTAATTTAACTAAGCCAAAGTATATATGATATATTGATATGTTATATGATTTCCAATAGTAATAGACTAGTAGTAACAACTAATAATTGTTCAATGAAAGTAGGTGGATACTGAAATTTGTTCATGTGGACTATATTTAACTAGTAGAAAATTGTGACCTCACCTTTTCTCTACTGTGTTCAGATTAGGTATAGTTTCAGAGTTTAATTTTAATTTAGTGTACATTTTTTTCGACGATGTAAAGTTTTTAATAGAATTATTTAATTATATCGCATCTTTTTTCGATTGTATACATGATGAATATTTAAAGTAGGCACTTTAATTTTATTAGTGTGTTTGTATGTAAACATGTTTAATTTTTTTATAAACATTAAAATTAGAAAAATATTAAGAGATTAATATTTTTTATTATTATTATTTAATATTTTTAGTTCAATGTTTTATTTTTATATTATTAAAATTAATAATTTAAAATTTAAAATTTAATTTTTGTTGCTTAAAATTAGTCAAATATTGATAAAAATAATAAATCTTTTTAGTTACGTAACATTATTGCTCTTAAAATTAAATCCTGGATTTTATTGAAAAGAAATTGCAGAATTTTTTGGTTCTTAAAATTTTATTGAATCTGTTGAACAGTCAAAACCGCCGTCTATACTATAGAGATGCCAATCGATTTTCCACAAAGAAATTTCATTGACTAACTCTGGAATTCAAATATATAAGATAGAATAATAACAAGTGCATTAGTATAATACAAAAATTGGGGACTATATTATATACGGTGACTTAGCTCATTACTTTGACTATCTTTTGAATTGGATAACGTAGCTTTCCATCACCCTTTTTTCTAATTTTCATATTATTTTTCAGTTTTAGCAAAATATTACTCGGCTGGGTAAAATTGCGGTCAATATCGGCGACACAAAAAGTTTTCACGAGAACAAGAAAGTTTGGCTATTTTTTTATATGAATTTAATTTTAATATATTATCAGAAAATATTATATACGTATATATGTATTTGTATATAAATATAAATATTGTTTAATTTATTTTAATATATATATTTTGTATTTCAATATGTATTTTATATTAGTAGCTGATTTTAGTATAATACATATATCAATATACCATGTTTGTTTTGAATAAGAGAAATATTAAGGGATTATAAGAATTTATTATTTTTAGTCATCACTTAGCTATCAACTTAATTTTTTTTAGTTTAGTAATCTAACAACATACTTTATTCTATACTTTTAAATATTAATGACTAACTAATGTCCAAAAATAATAAATTCTGACGGCAGTCTAGTATTTATTGTTGAATAATATTGTGATTTGTACAAGATGTCGTTCATACGAGTTGTGAGAGGGATCGGGGACTAGTCGATCTTAATGGTGACGGGTTGGACTCTTGGAGCGGCGGGGGACGGTACCTACGAAGACACTCTGACACTCAAGTCAGAATGGATCTGAGAGGTATAGGAAAGGGTTAGTTACGTATCTGAGGGGCCTCTGGCTCCTCTTTATATAGCTTATGGTGGTTATCTCATCTTATCTTGTTTAGCTATGATAAGGGAGGAGCTCGAGTTTGAATGCTTGGCTAGGGATTTTGTGATTATTGGGCCAATTTGGACCGTTAAGAGGGTCCAGACCCGAATAACTGGGTTTGTGGTTGTCCCGACGGAGGACCCAGGAATCAGGTCCAGAACAGTTGCCCTCGGAGCAAGGAGTGAGCGTGCTCAGTCTTATCGTTGGAGGAGCCTTCGACCATTGCCGTGAACTTGGCTGGAAGGATATCATCCTAGTTTCTAATCGAGGTTGGAAATCTGGGGAGTGCTTGGCCACCTTGTCACTTGCCCATTGCTTTTCTAAAGAGGGGGTTTGTCAGTTGCGGTTCTCCAGGTGTTATAATGGCGTTTTAAATGCGAGGGGAAGTTTTGTTTCTCCTTCCCATTTTGCCCTTCGTGTTTCTTTTTTGAAACATTGGGTTTTACATTTGTAACTGTTTTTGTATCTGTTTTATTTCTTTCATCCGTGGCTCTTTTCTTCTTCTTTCATTTGCTCTGTTTTCATAGTTCTCTATTTGGTGCTTTGCTTCTTCCCTGGCATACCGTGCGTTTTATCGCTAATGTGTGTTGCTTCCTCTCCTTTGTTTTCTTTAGGATCAGGTTAGTGCCTTCCACTTTACATGTAGTTTTTATTTTGTTATGTGGTGTTTTTCCCTTTTGATTTGTTTGCTGTTGCGCATCTTCCTCTGGGGCTTATTTTCTTGGTTAGAAATGGTGTATCAATCAAGGGGTGTTCCGGCTTTGATGTGGTTTAGTGGTAGTGATTTGCAGTAGTGGTAGGGAAATGGGGGAGGTGCCACTATTTCTTAGGCTCACCTTAGGCGCGTTAATAAGAGAATTTGTATGGTTTCCCTTTTTGGATAGTGGGCTAACGGTGGTGCCCCTTTTTTAGGTATGGTGCGACGGAGGACTGAGGGTGTTAGGACTCCCGTGGTCCCGACTGGTGGTGTTCTCAGCACTTATTATTGGTGCGCTGAAATTAGAACTCGCATAACTAAACTGGCAAGTGCACCGGGTCGTCCAAGTAATACCTCAGGTGAGTGAGGGTCGATCCCACGAGGATTACTGGATTGAGCAAGCAATGGTTATTTTGCAGATCTTAGTCAGGCGAATAGAAGAGATAGTGGTTATTGTAAGCGCAAAAAACATAATAATAAATAAAGTAATACTGAATTGGTGTAAAAACAATGGTGGGAAATCAGTTAAGGCCTTGGAGATGCTTGTTCTTCCGGATTAATACTTCTTACTGACTACTTTAACAATGAGTGATTCATTCAGTGACAAGGCTGTAAGTGATTAAAGACGGGGCTAGTGGTCATTAATCTCCTCTGATCCAGATCACATGCTGGTGCTAATGGTCATCCAATCTGAACAAGGGTGAAGCTTGCGCAATTCAATCTCTGGTGATCCTACTCAAAATTTCACAGACAATGTCAGATCTTCTAGATCAGAGAATGATGCTCTGTATTCTAGCCTTAATGCCACAGAGACCTTAATTACCCATGACTAATGAGATTTCATGTCACGTATCCCAATTAGCCCAAATACTCTCTTGGAACCTGTGATGTATTCTCAAGCTGTAGCTCAATACTATTCGGCTAAGGCTTCGCAAGAGCTCATGTAGAATAAAGGGTCATACTCTCGTTCCACCCTAGATTCATAAAGATGAAGAACGACAATACATCATAGAATGGAATCAAACATATATTAGAGTAGAAAAGTAATAATATTAATCCATGGGAATCAGCAGAGCTCCTATCCTTAACTTAGGAGGTTTAGTTGCTCATGATTTACAAAGAAAACAGATAAGAAGGTGTAATGTAATGTGTCTGTGCTTAATGTGTCTGTGCTTCTCTCCTCCTGGGAGGCATGATCCTCAGGAGGAAGGAAGTCCCTTATTTATAATAAAAACTCTAAGACTAAACCTAAAAGATATTTAAAAATTACAAAAGGAAAGTAAAATAGGTTAAAAAGTGCTAAAATCCACTTTGGGTCCCACTTGGTGAGTGTTTGGGCTGATGCCTGGCGTTCAACTCAAGTTCTGGGCATTCAACTTAGAGGGTTGGTCCTTCTTGGGCATTGAACGCCAGAAAAGGAGTAAGTTGGGCGTTCAATGCCAGTTTTGGGCAGTCCTTTCCAGAGAAAAGTATAAACTATTATATATTGCTAAAAAGCTCTGGAAGTTAGTTTTCCAACGCCATTGCGAATAGATCAATTGAACCTCTATAGCTCAAGATATGCTCGTTGGAATGCATGGAGGTCAGGATTTGACAGCATCTGCTATCCTTTCTTTACCTCTGAATCAAACTTTGCCAAAACTTGCCAATTTCACCCAAAAATCACCTAAAATCATAAGAAAATCACACAAACTCAAAGTAGCATCAAAAATGTGATTTTTGCACTAAAACATACCAAAACATAATAAAACTTGATAAAATGTAGTTGAAAACACTAAGAAAATTGTACTAAAAAGGGTATAAAATATCCGCTCATCAATTATTGGGTGACTTCTGATGTATGGGGGATGCGGTCCCGGGTTACGGAGGAAGACCTCCAGAATCTCCGTGACGAGGGCGCAGTTTTTAGGGCGGCGAGGCAAAGCGTCAATATGAACTTGTGCTCTCTGGGGTGGACGAGAGGGTTTGTTATATAAACCCTAACTCTCCCCGGGTCATCGACTGGATGTGGGTTTATGAGTCCATGTTCACACGGCTGGGAGTACGGCTCCCTTTTTCTAAGTTTGTCCAGGCATTGCTTAATCGTTGTTCGGTGGCGCCGTCTCAACTGCATCCCAATAGCTGGGCAGGCATCCGGACTTTCGAATTAGTTTGTGAGTACCTAGAGCTTCTGGTTTGGGTTGAGGTCTTCCTTTTCTTCTTTTTGTGCACCCTCCCGACCAAGGAAGGGAAGCACAAAAAGGGTTACGTATTGTTCCGGACTCAACCAAATCGGCGGACCTTCGAGCTGTTTGAGGATTCTTTCCACGGCTTTAAAGAGGAGTGTTTTACGGTTTGGCCTGTTTAGGGCATCATCCCTTTTGGTTAACTCTTGAAGGGGAGCGTTGTTTTGCCACGTACTGGAACTTCTGTCCCGAGGTGTCGTACTTGAGCGAATTACCTATAAAGGGTTATCTCCCGAGAATAAGGATACCTTCGATATTCTCTTGGCGCTTTCGGTGATAGGCTGTTAAATCCTAGAGATATGATGGGCAATCCGATGGCTTGCCGAACTCACGTCGGTGGGTTTTTGTTTGCTTTTTCCCAATTGAGTGTGTTGTTTTTCGATCATGTGACTTATTTATTTTTCTATTTCCTTTGTTTTGTAGTTGGAATGGCTGACGAGTTGACGATCTTGTAGCACTTGAAGGTCACTTTCGTGGAGATTCTGGAGGCTGGAGGCTGGAGTCGAGGGGTCCTCTCAGTCAACCACCCCGGCGGCTTCTGTACCGAGCTCTCAGACAGTCTCGCAGGAGATCGTTCAAAAAGGGGTTACCGGAGATGAAAAGCTTCAAGAGATTCTGATTCCGAAGCCTGATTAGAAATGTAAGAGGCTAGAGGGGGTCAGTGCAGGTGTAATCATCTGTTGTGTAATGGATAGGTCTTTTGATGCTCCCAGTTTTATTGACCGATATCTGCTCCCTGGTACTAACGAGTTATTCCAAGATTTTAACCTTTCGAGCCAGGCCAAGTCCATCTACCGTGCCTTGTTCGATCCGTTGCTATTATCCAGAAAGTTGAGCCAACACTTTCGCAAACCTTTTGTTTAGATGGGAAGTTTCGGCATACTAAGGTGGATATGGGCATTCTGAAAGGGCAGCTGGAGGCAGCCGAGGTCGCTCGGGCGAAGACAGCTAAGGATGTCGAGGACGCTGGTGTTGAGATACTGAGGTTGTCAGAGTGGGAGACCGAGTTGTCAATCTAAGTTGCTGGGACCCAGAAGCTGGCTGCTGAGGCCGTGGCTGTTGCTGCCCGTTCGGAGGCAGAGGCAACGAAGGC
>NC_029787.2:41350481-41351672 GCF_000816755.2 Arachis ipaensis | reverse complement strand
ACCTTATAGCTAATGCCAGGGCGGCCATTAGGGCTACCATGGAGGATCTGAAGGCTCAAGTCCAGGTTCTGGCTCTAGACGTGGATGTGTCCGTGATGGGAGCCTTCCTGACTGTGAAGGATGGCCAGATCGTGGACCTTGAGTAGCTCGCTTCTATTTTTTATGTTTTATTTCATGTTTGTAAGCTGTTTGTTCGGCGTTACACTCTTTTTGGAACAATTTTTACTTTTTTGCATTTGTAAGCCATTTTGTTGAAGGCTTCTTGGTGGGCTCATTTACTTATGCATGAATGGTAGGCTTTTTTTTCAGTGAGCTATTTTCGATACTTATGTTTATTTTCTTGGTTTTAGATATCTGTTTGTGTTGGCCTCAGGGTTACCGGGTCCTGAGGGTAGCCATTTACTTATGTTGTTCGTGCTATCGGTTTGGTGAGAACGTGGAAAAATGGTTTTGGAAGGAAAATGTAGGAGTGATTTTATTAAGGGTTGGGCCTCGTTAAAACCTCCCGTTGTGGGTAGGAAAGAGTTCCCGACAAATAAAATAAAGATAGCGATAAACGAAAAGAAAAAGAAAAAAGATAACAGAAAAGAAAGAGAGAAAGAGAGAAGAAAAGAAAAATAAGAGAGTGATCTTAATTGCTAAAGGTATCAGCTCGGTGGTGCGTTCCATAATCTTGGCAATTTGGTCCCACTTAGTCGTTCGAGTTTGTAAGTTCCTTTCCCGATTAAGGTCTTTACTCGGTAAGGCCCCTTCCAATTAGGTGTGAGCTTTCTTACTCTCGGGGTGGGAGGGCCGATATCGTTGCGTCGTAAGAAGGGGTCTCCTAGTCTGAAGTCTGATTTTACCACGCTGCGATTGTACCTTAGGCCTATCCTTTGTTTTAGGATGAGCTCCCGTAGGTATGCTATGTTCCTGACCTCATCTGCGAGGTCCCTCTCTACGCTCTAGTCGTGTCCTTCAACGGTCCTCCGCAGGCTAGGATCCCCGACCTCTACCGAAATAATGGCTTCAAGGCCATACGTTAACCAAAAGGGGGTTTCTCCTATTGAAGTTTGAAGGATGTTCAATATGACCAGAGAATGGATCCCAACTCATCAGCCCATAGGCCTTTAGCCTCGTCTAGTCATTTTTTGAGGCCTTTCACAATGATCTTGTTCACCGATTCTACTTCACCATTGCTTTGTGAGTGTT
>NC_029787.2:41343944-41350225 GCF_000816755.2 Arachis ipaensis | reverse complement strand
CCCTCTAGGAATTCCTTGAATCGTATGTCCGTGAACTGGGTCCCATTATCTGCGATTATGACCAAGGGAATTTTAAATCAGGTTATGACCAAGGTTGCGAGAACCGGACCGGTCATTGAACTGGTCAGGTGACAGGTTTAATGGTTCAATGGTTCAACCGGGGTCTAACCGGAGTTGAACCGGTTTCATTAAATATATAATATAATTATTAAAAATTTAATATACAATTTTAAATATACAAATTCAATAAAAATTTCAATCCATCATGATCCTGTTTAATTCTAGAAAAATAGAAAACTTAATATTGAACAACACTCTCATTCCTGTTTAATACAAGGGTATACTCTCATCATGATCCTCTGCAATATTCAATTCACAATCAAAAGAGGAAAGACAAGCAAATGGCTAAAAACAAAAACAATGAAGGAGAATTAAATCCGTAAACCACATTAAAATAAAGGAAATCTGTCATATGACTTGTAATTTGTAAACAATGGAAATCTGTCAATAATCAAATACCAAATAATCATTTACTAGCTTACTTCTTTATGGATGAGAAACTCACTTCTCCTTTATATTCATTGATCCTATTCAGACCTTCAAAATGTTACTCCTTATTGTCACACCAGCCATTAAATCTATCCGTTACAAACAATGACAATACTACAATAAATTACATAACTTAGTTAAAGAAACGATTTCTTCCCTAACCCAGCCACAACTATTAAAAATTCCAGCCAAAACTTGCCAGCTAGTTACTAAAAACTAACCATAGAAAGATACTGAGCAAGCACAGAGGGCGTGATCGCCTGCAAGAACTGCTCCAGATTGCTCAATCACTTCTCAGCATTATCTTGTGGCTGTGGGTTACTTTGTGATTGTTCCATCTGTAACAATCAGAAAATCAAAGGCCAGAAAATAACTTCAGAAAACCATGAACAAATAAATAATTCAGCAACCAAAATCATGAAGCAGCAAACAAATTCAAATAACCTCAGCAAATCAAAAACCACAAAATCATGAAGTAGCAAACAAATTCAAATAACCTCAGAAAATCAAAACCCAAAACCATGAAGCAGCAAACAAATTCAAATAACCTCAGCAAATCAAAAACCACAAATCATGAAGCAGCAAGGAGGAATAATAGAATAAGTGAATAACAGAGTATCACCGGCGGCGAGTAACGGCGACGACGGAAGAGGAGGCGAGCTCGGCGACGACGCAACAGGAGGCGAGCTCGGCGACAACGCAACAGGGGGCGAGTTCGGCGACGAAACAGGACGCGGTGGTGGTTGCCGTGGTCAACGCCGTCGCTGCTGTCGTTGCGGGATGCGGTGGCGATGGCGGTGGAACTGTGGGTGGTGAACTGCTTTTTCAGTGATTCTTCTTCTCTTCTGGCTTCTGGAGTTCTGGGATCTGGGTGATTTCTGTGAACATTAGGGATTTAGGGCTTCGTTTACTCGTTTAGGCGTTTAGCCCCTTTTTTCTTTTTTTTTTTTAAACTCCCAAAACGACGCCGTTTAGCATTTTTATTTTCAAACCAAAAACCGTAAAAAAATCGGACGGTTCTTCCGGTTCACTAGTTAACCGCCGGTTTGACCGGTTTTTTGCCAAACGGTTTCTGACTTTACCCGGACCGGTTAGGTAATCGGTTCCCGGTTAATTCGGTTAAACTGGCCGGTCCGGTTCGGTTTTCAGAACCATGGTTATGACTTGCCTCTAGAAAAGAACTTTCGGCATTGGGTGGCCATAATGGTGGCCAGTGCCTTGGCTTCGATCCATTTTGTGTAATAGTTGATGGCGACTATAAGGTATCGAAGTTCCCCGAGAGCCATGGGAAAGGGTTCTACGAGGTCGATTTCCCAAGTTCCGAAGGGCTAATATGCCATTATCACATTGAGCTGGTGCAGAGCCACCTTGTGGAGGTCGGCGTGGACTTGGTGCTTCTGACCAATTAAAGGGAATCTCTGAGGATGGTGGGCCAGAAGTATCCGGCTTGAATGACCTTTTGGGCTAAGGTCTTCCCTCCAATGTGATGGCCACAACATCCTTCGTGAGTCTCATGAAGTATGTAGTCTGTGTC
Organism: Arachis ipaensis; assembly: GCF_000816755.2. Taxonomy (NCBI): domain Eukaryota; kingdom Viridiplantae; phylum Streptophyta; class Magnoliopsida; order Fabales; family Fabaceae; genus Arachis; species Arachis ipaensis. Next base: position 41,348,142 of record NC_029787.2, on the reverse strand, counting down.
ATCGGATTCTATACATTTGAGGAGGGATTGGGATAGTCCTCACTTGTATAGTTGCCCTGCTATTGTGGTGTATTTGGTGGCTTCTCGCTTTACACGCTTAGCTTCTTTCGGGTCCTCGGGTAAGTTTCCGTCGGTGAAGCATCGGAGGATTGGGAAGGTCCAAGAGTGCTGGTTTGATATGGCGAGGTTTGCCGTGGTCATGGCCATGACAAATGGTATTTTGATGACTTACTGGATGAGTGATCGGTTCGGTGGGACCGACTTGGTACTTGCAAGTTTAGAAAGTAAGTCGGCCCTTGCGTTCCGTTCTCTGGGAATATGCCAGATGGTCACTTCATCAAACTCAGAGGTTAACTCCTTGACTTTGGATAAGTATTGTTAAAATAAGGGGTCCCGTGTTTGGTGGTCCCCATTTATTTGGGAGATGATTATCTGGGAGTCGCTGCAGACTTTTAGTGTTTTCGCGCCGACTTACTTGGCGAGCGCCAGTCCATCTATAAGGGCTTCGTATTCAGTCTGGTTGTTAAAGACCGGGAACTTGTATCGAATGGATTGTTCGATAGCGATCCTGTTCTCGTTTTTCAGTATTATTCCTGATCCCCCCCGAGTTGGTGTTTGACGAGCCGTCAACGTGGAGCTTCCGTACTTTTTTGGGTTCGCTCCCTGGAGTCATTTCGGCTATGAAGTCTGTCATAGCCTGGGCCTTAATTGTGTTCCTGGGCTCGAACCTGATCTCCTATTGTAATCACTCGACCAACCAAGTGAGCATCCGTCCTGCAAGGTCCATTTTCTGTAGCACTTGCCTCACCATCTGATCCATTTGAACCGTGATGGGGTTGCCTTGGAAATATTGCCAAAGGCGTTGAGACACCGTGAGTAGTGCGAATGCAAGCTTTTCAAGTCTGGAATATCATGTCATAGCATTTTTTAGGACTTTACTTATAAAGTACACGGGGCTCTGTGTCCTTTGTTCGTCTTCTCGGATGAGAGCTGCTGCTAGTTCTTCCTCTATTATGGATAGGTAGAGATAAAGTGTCTCCCCCGTTCTTAGTTTTGAGAGTATGGGGGATTCTGCTAGTATTTTTTTAGGTGCGGGAAAGCCTCTTCGCATCGGGTTCCCATTTGAAGCTTATGTCCTTTTTCATGATTTTGAAAAAAGGGTAGCTTTTTGGGCCGAGGCTTTGAGGAAATGTGAGACGGCGGCAAGTCGTCCCGTTAGTCTTTGGATGTCCTTGAGGTTTGTGGGGCTGCTCATCTCTAGGATAACCTAACACTTTTCTGGGTTTACCTCTACTCCTCGTTGTGTTATCATGAATCCCAAGAACCTCCCGGCCTCCATCCCGAAGGTGCACTTTGTCGGATTGAGGCGTATTTGGTGCTTCCTTAAAGTACCAAGTATGAGCTCTAGGTTGTCAATGAGTTCCTTTCCGGTTTGAGTTTTGGCTAACATGTCAATATAAACCTCCAGCCCCCAAGAGATCTTTAAAAATCTTGGTGACGAGCCATTGGTAGGTGGCCCCGGCATTTTTTAGTCCGAAGGGCATGACTGTATGCCTTCGGGGTGTGGCTTTCTCCTCGTCTGGTCGGTGCATTGGTATCTGATTGTACCCGGAGTACATGTCCATAAAGCTGAGGTACTGGTGTCCCAAGGCAGCGTCTACTAGTCCATCAATGTTTGGTAGAGGGAAGGCATCTTTTGGACAAGCTTTGTTCAAGTTCGTGTAGTTGATGCACATTCGCCATTTGCCGTTTGCTTTTTTTACTAGAATGACGTTGGCTTGCCAGGTCGTATAGGGGAGTTCTCGGATGAAGCCCACTTCAAGTAGGCTCTTGACTTTGCTTTCTGTCCTTGGATGCTCGGTTTGTAGACATCTTTCTTCTTCTTTGTACTACTGGCTTGGCCTTGGGGTCTATGGCCAATCGATGAAACATCAATTCTGGGTCTATTCCTGGCATGTCAGTCGGGGTGAAGGCGAATAGGTTTCTGTTTCACCTTAGGAGCTCCATGACTTCGCCTTTTAGGCTAAAAGGCAAGTTTTGTGAATTCCTCTTTGGTCTGTCCTATTTGTAACTTTTTCATGACTCCCTTTGGTTCTGGTCGTCTTGTCGTGCATCGAGGTTGGCTAGGAAGATCCCCGCCACATCTCGGGATCACTTCTAGAGAGCTGGACTGGTATTATCGCACTCTACTGCGACTTTCCAGTCATCGTGTATTGTTCTGATGGTGCCGTTGTTGGCTTGGAACTTCATGATGAGGAACTTGGTGAATATGATGTCGGATAGGTCATTGATCAATTTTCTCCCTAGGATGATATTGTAAGATGTGGAGTCTTTGAGGACCACGAATTCGGAGAGTATGGTTGGTGCACGAATCCCCACACCTTCGTACAGCTGTACCAGCAAGTGCACTAGGTCATCCAAGTAATACTTGAGTGAGTCAGGGTCGATCCCACGAGGATTGTGGTTTGAAGCAAGATATGGTTATCTTGCAGGTCTTAGTCAGATGAATCAAAAGGTTGTATTTTTACAAAAATGGGAAACTATTCATAATTTGTATTTGTAAATTGGAGTGGAGTCAGTTGGATTGATTTAAGGGCAATCAGTAATAGGAATATAGTTGAGAATTGGAGTTGCTTTGTCTTTCTGAATTAACTCTGGTAGTACTGTTTCCTTTGCTTGTGAATGATGTCTTCAATGGCAGGCTGTAAGTGATTGACGCTGGTTTGAGCAGCCACCAATACTCCTCCGAATCTGAACCCCAGGGTTAGTGTGGATCCATCTCTACTTGAGGGTGAAGCTCGTACAGTCCATTCTCCTTAATGATCATACTCAAAATGCCACAGACAAGGTCGAATCTTTTGGATCGGAGGATGCTGCAACTTTGGTTCTAGCCTCTACCACAGAGACCCTAATCTCCCCGTAAATTGGCTGAACTGATGTCTCGAGAAGTCTCCAACGAAGTCGTGGATTAGTCGTCTGAGAGATGTATAATCAAGCTGGTGGTTCATCATTGTCCGACAAAAGATGCACTCTGAACCCATGTAGAATGTGATAACCTTATGCCAGTTCAACGCATTCATATTGATGAATAACGAATATACATCTTAGAATTAATCACACACGGATCGAAGAGAAATAGTAATACTTTTATTAATTCATAGGACTCAGCAGGCTCCTCCCCTCAACCTAGGAGGTTTAGAAACATATACTAAAAGGAAAATACAAAGTGGTAAACGAAAATAATGTGTAAAGTGGCAGAAGATCTCCGAATAACATGAATCTAATCCTTTAAATACTAAAAAAATGACTAGTAAGGGTAAAACAGTCTTTTTAGTGCTAAAATCCACTTCTGGGGCCCATTTGGTGAGTGTTTGGACTGAGCTTTGATGAGATCCACGTGCTATGAGGCTCCTAGGGCGTTGAACGCTGGTTAGGAGTCTTCTCTGGGCGTTTGGATGCTGGACTCTGCTCTGTGGACGCTGGATGCCTGGAAGGGGGCAAGAGACTGGCGTTGGACGCCAGTTTTGGACCTTTTAATCCGAAGCAAAGTATGGATTAGTATACATTGTTAGAAAGCTCTGGAAGTCAGCTTTCCATAACCGTTGAGAACGCTCTATTTGGACTTCTATAGCAGTAGGACGGGTACTTGCAAAGACATTACGACGCTTAAGTCAGAATGGATCTAAGAAGTATAAAAATGGGTTAGTTACATACTTGAGGGGCCTCTAACTCTCCTTTATATAGTTTACGGTAGTTATCTCATCTTATCTTGTACAGCTAATAAGATAAGGGATGAATTTAAATTTAAATATTTGGTTAGGAGTTTTGTGGTTATTAGGCCGATTTGGACCATGAGGAGAATCCGGACCCGAATAACCAGGTTTGTAGTTGTCCCCACGGAAGATCTGGAAAACAGGGTCCGAAACATGGCTTAAAAATGTTAGGTCCACTTTTAATCTAATCGTTACCTGGTTTATTTGAAAGTGAAAACCTTAATATAGAAACGTGAAAGCACGCCTCCAAAAAGGAAAATATTTTTTGGAAAAGTTATAATAATTATTTGTTGAGTACTACTGCAGACGTTAACGTTGATGTTCTTCCACAACAATTGAATATAGTCAAGTGTTAATTATATAGTTTTATAGAAATTAAATAGATATATAAAATTAACTATTTTGTTTATATTTATAAACTTTGT
>NC_029787.2:41343187-41343763 GCF_000816755.2 Arachis ipaensis | reverse complement strand
AACAGAATAATACACCCTAATTTTTAAAAATACTATAAAATTCGATAATTGAGTGTTATACTAATTTTTTTTATATCTAAAAAAATTAGCCACATACATCATATGACATGTATATATAATCTATCTAATAATATTATAGGATTTATTTACTTAGTTAGTTATAGAATATAAATATGAACCGAATTAGAAAAGTAAGCGTAAAAATCTAATTATTAGTCAATGAAACCAATTAATTATGAAACTAAAACATATATTACACAAAACTTGTGGCTAGAAGTGAGCATCATAATCCATGAATTATGGTATTGATGTAAGTGAGGGTTGTTATTATAGGCTCTAATGGTCAACTTGGAACTGTGCCAAATCACCTACAACTCTTTTCACTGCTTCCTGGAAGGCAGAAACATCCCATTCACTTCCCTGCATCAAAATAATATAAGAGCTGATTATTCTTCTCCACAACACAACAAGAGTTTCACTTTTTTCTATGAAAATTATATCTTTTCTGATAGTCTTTTGACTTTTCAGTTGACAAATTTTTTTTTCTATTTCTTTTATACGAATTGTCATTTTTCT
>NC_029787.2:41342729-41343171 GCF_000816755.2 Arachis ipaensis | reverse complement strand
ATGAGTTCTTTAATTGGTATAAATGATCGAAGATGAATGGAAAGAAATATTTATTTATTTTTCATCGGTGGCTATGGCTGTATGTATGAGTCATAATTTTTCAAAGAGGAAAATGATGAGACATGTTGATTAGTCAAAACAAAGTTAGATTTGATGAAAAAAAATTATTTGAAAAACATAACGTATATGTAGAAAACAGAAGTGATGGATTATATGTATCAGTGGTGATTCTTGTTTGATGGCTGTCAAAATAGAATCCTCTTTTTGAATTGAAAATGTAGTTTGGATCAACGTGGAAGGTGACAAAATAATCAGCACAAACCACCTTGCTAGTGACAAATGACAATTGCATTTGCCAAGCTCCTTCCTTATTCTTCTGTTTCTTTTCCATTATTATTATTATTATTATTATTATTATTATTATTATTATTATTATTATTAT
>NC_029787.2:41337841-41342558 GCF_000816755.2 Arachis ipaensis | reverse complement strand
ATAATTAATTTTCATTAATAATAATAATATTTATCTTTTTGGGTACATAATCATATATGTTTATAATTTGTCGATATTTTGTTTGACATCTCTAAATAATTAAAATTTAATTTATATACAACAATTACTGCATAATGTTTTAAAATTCAAACCATTATGTTTATACAGGAAACACTTATTTTTCTAAGCTTAAAAAAGTTTTTTATCTTTTTAAATATTTTTTGTTCCTTTAAATTTTTTCTTTTAATTAATTTAGAATTTAGTAAAAATTTAAAAGTTGTCATGTCGTTAATTTATTTCATTAAATACTGACATCACAAATTAAATGTTGATGACATGACAAGTTAAAATACTGATATGGCAAGATATGTAATATCATCATTTAACTAATCTCCCTAGTATTTAATGAAGCAAACTAATTAAAAAATTTTAAACAAATTTTAACCAACTTTGAGTCTTTCTCTTATTATTATTTGCGTAAAGTATGCATTTATTTTATGATTAGGTTTCATGATGTGGCTAACCTAAGGCATCTATATAGTTTACTAATTCTAATCTATCAGAACTTTTTGTAAAATGTTTAACCAACTTTGAAATCTTGAATTCTATGTACTTAATTAGCTTGAACCACAATTTTATTCAAGTTAAATTAGTTAATCTATGCAGGAAGTGGGGAACCTATATACATGCCTTATAAGAAATAGCTAGGTTAGTTTATCATAATTAACTAATGCTCATATATATTTCTATAACTTTTGCATAACATCAACCATAACAGCAATGGCAAAACCCGAATTAATTCAAGACAGAGCAATAAAATCCTAAACAAAAGGAGAATTTGTCTAACAACTTACTATAAGCACATGCATTTTGATGAATGATAAGTAACATACCTCAAGAATCCTTAATCTGAATGTTAGTTGATTAATATAATTATTATTCCCTTGACCAACATTATTGGTATTTGTTGTCATGGTAACCAAGCTCACATTCTGAGCCAGTTTCAAGAACTCCAATAACCGAATCACCGCATCAATCTGAGAAATTTGCCCCCTCAAAGCCACATGCAAATCCACCCTTCTCTCTTCTGACGATGATGATGATGATGATTGTGGCACATCTGAAATTTGAACATGAAATCTCTCGTTTGGTGGCACCAATAACATAGTTTTGCTAATTTCTTGATCGGTAGCGCTTGATTCTTTGCTGCTTTCAGGCAAACGTGATTCTAACTCGTGATTTCTTATCCTCAGCTTTTCAATTTCCGCCATCAATGAACTCAGTGTCTCCTTTGCAGTTGTTAGTATAGACGCTTTGTCTTTCTAAACAAATCATATTAAACAATAACAAAGTCAACATTATTAAGCTAGAATAATAGACATAAAGCTTTAATTATACTTTCTTTCCTTCCAAATTATTAATTGATTTCAATTATTCACAATTGAAATGGTTAAAAATATAACTACCAAAATATTAGATATACACTAAAATTAATTAATAATATTCGTCACTAGATCATAAAAATAAAAAAAAAATCGGACAAATCTTAAAAAAAGCTATAAAATATGCTAGAAATATAGTTATAAGTTAATGAGTTATAACTCAAATAGCATAATTTTTTCATACTTATCAGTTAAAAAGGTTACGAGTTCAAGTTTTCCTGTCTTAAAACTTTCTCCTACTAATTTAAAATTTTGAAAAATGTATTATCATGGCAGAAATTCCAACAAATAATTTTGTGTAGGTACCTTAGTTCCGGGAGGAAGCAATGCTCTAAGAGCCTGAAAATTATCGTTGAGCTTCTCGCGCCTTCTTCTCTCAGCTATCATATGATGAAGCTGTGTGCTAGAGGGGCGAGTGGCTTGAATCCGTTCCCTTATTCTCATAGCATTGATGCTCCTAAAGAACGCTAACGATCTCTTCATAAGGCTTTGCCTACTCCGCAAACTCTCCGGCCCCCGTTCCGGTCCCGGTTCCGGTTCCGTCCTGTACCTCTTGAAAGCGCTACCCTCAGGGTGCACCACAGTGATGTTATAAGGCAAGTTTTGATGCTGTTGTGGTGATATAGCGTTCAGGAACACTCTCATTAGTGTCTCGTTTTCGATCTCCTGGTGATGACTCGGGAATACGTAATTAGTTAGCAATGCTGATTGTGTGTTGGATGACAAAGGAGACATTGTGTTAGGTACTATTGCTCCCGCGGTGGCTCCGCCAGTGGTGACTCCCCCGGTTCCGAGTGTTCCGGCCGGAGGAATGTTGAATAGGAGAGAGGAGTATTCAGGGCTGCCAGCTGTTGTAGATAATGATCTCAAAGAAGATGAAGATGATGAGGGTGGATTATTCTGATGATCCATTATTTGCCGACCAGAAGAGAAATCTTCCTGGAACAAACTGCTAAGTGCTGTTTGAATTTCAGCCTGTGAAGCAAACATAATCAATTAACATTCAATAATTCGGTTAATTATCTTAACAAAAATATCGAGATCATCAGAATTTATTATCTTTTGTTATCACTTAGTCATTAACTCAATTCTTTTAGTTTAGTAATTTATTCAACAGCATATTTTATTCCATATCATTGATGACTAACTAATGACCATCAAAATTCTTCTTACATTAATATATGTAAATATATAATTGGGGTGCTTAATTACCTGAGACATATTTAAGAAACCAAGCTCAATTTCCCCTTTGTTGCACCCCATGAATACAGCAGTCTGAGAAGTGATGAAGATGATAACAATGGATTGATGGATTGTTTAATAACAAAAAGAATTTTAAGTCTCTCTTGAAAAGAAAACAAACCTTAATCCTTGCTTCCTGCAAAAACATAAAAAAACAAGTACGTATGTCAACATACATGATAAAAATGAATGTCCTCATCATCACTATTATTACTACTTTGTTTATGCAGTAATTAAATACTACCGAGAGAATTAATACGTACCTGAAAGAATTGTTTTTGTATTTGAGTCCATGCGAGTCTGAGAAGTTCCGGTTGCTGCACCTCTAGGTACGGACGGTTGTTCCTAAAAGCTAGTCCAGGAATACGGCTGAACATTCAACAATAATAAATAATATTAAATACAAGAAGAGAATTTAAATATTCTATGCTCAAATTGCATTAAAATATAAATATATAAGGCTTACTTACTCATCATTTGCATCAAATCTTAAAGTCCTGAACTGATTAAAGAGTTGTTGCGCCACACTCCCCAAAGAAGAGCTTGCTTGTTGGTTGTTTCTGACGTTATTGTAGAAACCATCCAAGAAGAACAACCGACTATATATGCAAATTAAGAAACCACACCAAGTCAAATCAGCATTTCATTTGATTTAATTAATTATATTATTTCCCTAGTAGAAGTAGAAGACTATATATATAGTAATGAAATTAACTAATAGTATATAGTATATACTTATTAGGAGAAGAAGTGGGATCAAAGGACCAGAGACAAATGTAGGCGCAGCCAACAGACTGCACTATAGAGCGAAGATAACCGGTTCTGGCGGCTTCTGGCAGGAAGAACACACCTTCCATCATTGGGACACAAACTTCAATGCTAGTGACTCATTTGCATTGTTATTATGATGATGTATTTTTTTGTCTCAAACTAAACAAGTAAAGTTAAAAGAAAGAGTAAAAGGAAATGAACTTGATCATGGTGTTGGTGGAAGAGTAGTTGATGAATGAAGTTTCTGCTGACTAATTAATTAAGGAGACAATCAATCATATATATGAATAGGTCATGCTGAAAATATATGTTTTGGTTACTAATTATTACTATATATATGGCCTATGGTGAAAAACTCAACGCAAGGCAATTAATTAAGGTAATTTAATTTATCTGTTAGTCCCTACTGTGGGAGGAAAATTTCAAGGGGTGGTATATAAACAGTTGAAATAAAATATAATAATAATACATATATGACATGAAGAATAACTCAGAAAAGTGAAAAAAGAAAAAAGAAAAAAGAAAAATAGTAGCCCCACCTGCATATAGGGGGGATTGAGGGAGCAGGGAAATTATTATTGTGTTGGATCTTGTATGTTCCTGGCAAGTTATATGTTCTTGAAAAGTAGTAGTAGCAAAGAAGACATGAATTATGAGAAGGATGTTGAGAGAGAGTGTGTGACAGAGAGAGATAGAGAATATATATGGGAGGGTGAGAAATAAAAGAAAAGTAGAAGCAGCCAAATGAGAGGAGAAGAGGGAATGAAAGGGAAGGTTGGAAAAGTATTTTGAGTCAAAAGTCCAATGCTTGAAACCTTTGAAAATAGTCAAGCCTGGAAGGCTCGCTATATGTTTCTTTCCAATTCGCACCTTTTCTCTTTTTATAATTTACACTCGAGCAGTCCAGCTCTACAATTTTTAGTATTTGCATGCTTACTTTTTCCCGAGCATTTTATTCTTTTACTTTAGGAGGTAATGGATTCTCTCTAATTTTTTTAACACTTAAAAAAATGAAGTGTAATTTCTCAAACTTAACTATATAACTAGGACTAAAATTAAATATGAAAGAAAATAATAAAAAATGAGAGATTACAATTAACACTATTCAATTTTTTGTTCATAGAAAAGGATCGACTCCCCTCTTTTAATTATTTTGTGTGTAGTTAACACTATTACAGTGGTATATGTATGAGTTAATCGAGTTTGCTCAAGTTCAAGTTAAAAAACTTAATGCGAATTAATCAGTCAATGTAGTGAATCGA
>NC_029787.2:41317375-41337817 GCF_000816755.2 Arachis ipaensis | reverse complement strand
ATTAGTTTAGAATCATAATTCGCTGAATTATAAACTTAACCTGACTAGTAAAATATAAAAAATACGAAAAATCTAATAAGAAATATTAGTTTTAAAAATAATAAAATAAATCTCAAATAAAATCAAATTATCCATGACTTTTATAAATTATAATCAGTCAAAAGTCATAAGTCACAACTTATAAATTAACACAAATTCGTAATTTAACACAAATTTATAGTCCAACTCACAAATCAAAATATAAATCCACAATTTACAAGTTCATACGACATTAAAATAAATTCAAATAATGAAATAACAAATAACATAGCCAAACTACTAATAAAAAACGAGTGAAGTCTAAACAATAAATTTATTTAAGGTCCTGGTCATTATCGTAAAATTTTCACAAATTTTATTAGCTTCTTCGTTAATATCTTCATTATTAGACGTGAAAAGAAGAGGTCTTTTAAAAAAAGTTCTTTAAATTTATCATTATCTTTATATTAAGATAATAAATTGCCAAAGAATTCTTAGAAGCACTATTAATTCTATATTATCACTTGCTCCATTAGTCAAATTAGAATATGAAATTAGAACTTCTAAATTTTTTTGTCTTTTTCATCATAATCATCAACAATCACTCTTTATAAGAGTCTAATTTATCAAAACTATAATTATAGTCAAGACTTCTTCTAGTTTATTTTTTCTTAGTTCATCATGAAGATTTTAGTTTCGTTTGGGAAGAAAGTTGAAATCCTTTATAAAATTGATAACTTTAAACACTTCTGTTGTTAAGATCAGCACGCAGAATAAAGTAATGTAGGAGATTTTTTTTGTTTTGTTATTTCTTCTTGTCCTTGCACCAATTTGATTTTGTCAAGCGTGCGACCTTGTTTTTATTATTTTCTTCTTCATGTACTGCACATAATCAACCATATTCTTGAGCTCATTCTTATCTTCTTTCCTTGTTGGTTATGCTCTTATTTGCTTGCTATATGGAATGCTTTTGTCATGGACTGCTTTTTAATACTTTCTTTTCATATATGCCTAATGATAAAATTGTGAAAGAATAAGAAAAGAAAAGAATGCGAAATTTTATTGATTGTTGATTGATTGAATTGTACTGAAGTGTATTGTAAACTATGAAGGTAAAACTAAATATATATAGAGCATTGTCCTATGAAAGATAAAAGCAAATAAAGATAAGATAAGAACAATTAAAGATAAGATAAAGATAAGATAATAAAGATTAAAATTAAAATTGAATTTTTGTATTCTGTTGGGCTGAATTTGTGGGCCACGATACTTCTTTATTGTTGTCATGGGCTAAAGTAGAAGAGTAGTTTAATACGCCCCCGCAAGCTGGTGGATGGAAGATGTCAATAATCCACAGCTTGGATAAGTACCATGATAAAATTGTGAAAAAATAGGAAAAGAATAGATGAAGAAATTGTTGAGAAAAGCGCGTCTGACGTGGTGACGCGGAGGAAGATGCGTGCGGTAGAGCTTGAGCTGCCTACTGCAAAAATATAAAAGGAGATGCTATGCTTGAGCAGCGATCTTCAAAAACTGCGTGCGGCGGAGCTTGAGCTGTCGGCGGCAAAAATATAAAAGGAGATGCTGTGCTTGAGCAGCGATCTTTAAACAATTGCGTGCGGCGGAGCTTGAGCTGCCGACGACAAAAATACATAAAAGGAGATGCTGAGCAGCGATCTTTAAACAATTGCGTGCGGCGAAGCTTGAGCTGCCGACGGCAAAAATACATAAAAGGAGATGCTGTGCTTGAGGGAGAGAGAGCAAGCAGCGATCTTCATAAAAAAAAGAATGAAAAAATAAAAAATAAAAAATAAAAAAATAAAAAAAAATAAAAAATTAAAAAAATAAAAAATAAGCGTGTAAAACGCAACAAGATTGATCTTTAGAGGGCGCGTATGGCGCAATAAGAGTGGTCTTCAAATGGCGCGTAGAGCGCAATAAGAGTGCAGATGGAACTGCTAGAACAGATGCAGATTGAACTGCTAGAATAGATGCAGATAACTGCTGAAACAGAATACTGACGAAACTCTCGGAAGAAGTTGCAGATGAAATGCTAGAAGAAGGCGAAGAAGTTGCAGATGAAATGGAATTGCTGGTAAAGAACGGGATAATCAATAGTGTGGTAGAATTTTCAATTGGATGCATGTAACTAAATCTATGATTATTTATTGTGGGTATGATAAAATTGTGGGAGGAAGTTGAAAAAGAAGCATGGTGATTTCTCACCGAAGAGATGATAACTTATATATCCTCCTCAAGGAGGATACCATGGCTCTGATACCATGATAAAATTGTGAAAGAATAAGAAAAGAAAAGAATGCGAAATTTTATTGATTGTTGATTGATTGAATTGTACTGAAGTGTATTGTAAACTATGAAGGTAAAACTAAATATATATAGAGCATTGTCCTATGAAAGATAAAAGCAAATAAAGATAAGATAAGAACAATTAAAGATAAGATAAAGATAAGATAATAAAGATTAAAATTACGGGTATGGATATGTTGACGTAGGTGTATATATTGAAATACTATGGGCCTATTTTAGATTTAGATTTCTATATATATATGGGCCTATTTCATCACTAAATCAATGTCTTAGGTCTCCAATTGAATTTAATAATTATAATGACCTGTAGACCAAAAGGATGATGTGTGCAAGAAATTAAAATTGACATTCATACGAAGCAAATATATCAACTATTTTTATTAACTACTTTTACTAGTGTGAAACGTGACTCCAATTTTGTAATTTAGTGTGGATTACCACCAAATCGCGATTAACTTATTGGATACCTAACTTTTTTAAAGAAAAAATTAAACGAAATAACGATTTGTAAATCTTTCCTTTGATAGCTTGCTATGATATAGTTTGTCATATGCTAGTGCTACTTGTTCGTACATGAAACAAGTAGTATTATTATAGTAACTCCCTACTTATTAGTAAGGGTGTGCATGAGTCGGGTGAAACCGAGTTTGATGTGACTTAAATCTGACCCAAAATATATACTGGACCTATTTATTAGATCTAAACTCGGCTCTAGACCCGATAAAACCTATACACTTTCGGACCACGATTATATCGGATAAAAATCGGATGAAAACCGAGCCGTTAACATTACATTACCTTGATACCTTCTTATAAGCTAACATGTGAAAATATCCAAATTTCCAAGACTCCAACCATTATTTGACATGGTAAAATTCACTTAGAAAAATATAATAAGAACCAACTCTTCTCTGAAATTAAAGCATAGCCATAATCAATACTAATATTGTCTAATAACACCAAATATTTAAATCAATACAAACACAATATTATGCATTAGTCTAAAATCTTATGCATTTTAAACATAAAACATTAACTTATAATCTTATAATAACTAATAACGCAAAATATTAAGGTTTACAATACTTAAATTCTACATAAGAATAGCCATCATCTATCACTAATAACACAAAATATTAATTGTGTATGATGACCGGGCCACCGGGTCGAGTTCGGGTGACCCGAGCTATGGTCCGGACCCGACCCGAAATAATGACCGGGTCTATTTTTGAGACCTTTACCCGACCCTAGACCTGGTGAAATCACACCAAATTAGCTCCTAAAGTGTTCGGGGCTGGACTGAGTCTTTAGGCCGAGCTGGGCCATGCACACCCCTACTTATTAGTGTTAGGAAATTATTATTTTTTAATTTATTTATAGATAATATATATTANNNTGAAATAAATCATCATTATTATTTTTAATTTGGAATTAAATGAGAATAAAATTAGAGATACTATTTTATTTGGATTTCAGGGTTTAATGTGTTCACATTCAAATATAAATAATGACTTCAGGATTTTGGTCCTAACACATCAGAGCCACCTCCGTAGTTCTTTTCCCATTAGAGGAGTTGTGATTCACCCTATCAGGGGATACAAAAGACTTTGGTTGAGAAAGATCAAATAACTAAATTCTTTCAATTATATTCACGAAATTCAGATACACTTTCGTCCTCTAGTATTTTTTTTCTTAATGATTTAATATGGATGATCTTAGGATTAAAAAAATCTTAGAATTTTCAACAAGTGACATTAGAGCGATCCATAATTGAGCCATTGAGAATTATTGTGTCTTCTTTGTTATTTGACTCTTTTTATCATGGATTCAATTTTAGATTAAACAAAGAAATAAGCAATTTTCATATGCAATTTTAGATTAAACTTGGTGTGAAATTTTTAACCACAACTTACCGGCAAGTGCATCGGCTCGTACTAAGTAATAAACTCAGGAGAGTGAGTGTCGATTCCACGAGGATTAACAGACTAAGTAATGATTGATTAGTTGTTTTAGTTAGACAAGTTGAAATGAGAGTTGTGAAGATCGAATAGCATAAAAGACAATAAATTTAGAAAAGCAAAGAATGAATGGTTGAGAAATGGTATGAGAAAAGAGTTAAGACTTTGGAGATGTTTAAATGTTCGGATTAATATTCAATGTCAACTACCTTGATCATGCAAAGATTAAGTTTATGACAAACCCCAAGTGATTGCATTCCTATTCCAAGACAATTCAATCTCCTCTAATTCAACCAACCGTCAATTTCTTGATCAACTAATTGTATTAGAAAGTTAAATTCAATTTTTGATTTATAAACCATACATACCCTAAGAACCCAAAAAATGATACAGTTATATGTCACGTACCACATTAAGTCCAGATAATTAAGGAGTTGTGAGAAAAGGTTTTAAGCTGTAATTCTAATGATATAGCTTTTCCAAGATTCAAAAGAATTCAAGTTAGATTAGAGTTATTTTTCAATATTCACTAATCTTTAGGATGAAGAACGAAACCAATTCTTAAACAATAATCAATGTAAAAAAATCTTTAACAAGTTAGATTAGAGTAGAAGAACAAATGATCATTAATTCATCAAAGTAAACAGAACTCCTAACCTTAACAATGGAGGTTTAGTTGCTCATAGTGTGGAAAAAACCCTAGCAGAGAAAAGTGTAAAATTGCATAATAAAACTTAGGAGAAGAGAAGTCTCTATGAGGGCGAATCTCAATCCTATTTATAGTCTTGATTGGAATTGATTTAAAACTTAAATTACAAACCTAACAAATCTTTTCTAATTAGTTATTTTATTTGAAATCAAATCATATTTGCTTCCGTTGATTTAATATGCACGTGTGGTCCCCATCCTAATCCTCGGTATTGGCGGTAAACGTCGGTGACTGGGCATTTAGTGCCAGCCATCCAGAATGGTCGCAAGCAAAATAAGAGTCTCGGCGCTAAATGCTAGTGACGGGGCGTTTAGTGCCCAACGTCGAGAAACTCTTGCACCTTTTACGAAGCTTTCGTCACTAAACGCTGAGTCGTGGCGTTTAGTGCTAACTGCCCAGAGAAGAATTGTCTTGTTAAGCTCTTGTAGTCGTGCGTACGCGGAGCACATGCATATGCATGACCTCCCTTATTGCTCTAGTGATGCGTACGCATGCATGATGCGTACACATGAGGCTCCTTTGCTCCTTCATGCACTTTTCATCAAATCTTCATCCGAATGCTACCTGAAATCAACAAACAGCCACAAAAACTTAAAGTAGAATCCAATGGGGTATAATCCACTAAAATTCTCTAATAAATCGACAGAATGCCATATAATCATGTAGAAAAGATACTAATGATGATCGCACATCACAACACCATACTTGAAGTGTTGTTTCTCCTCAAGCAACTTAAACAGTAAAAACTAAAATGGGTTAGGTTAAAAGTTGAAGTTCCATTAAAACTCATGCTTGTCCTAAGAGTGGGATTTTGCACACTTGTGATCATGAATGCTTCCTTATTTTTCACCGTTCCTTAAAAACTTGGAAATGTCAACACTTTAAAGGAACTAGAACTCAAATGGTATTATGAAATTGAGGGTTTAATGCCTGAATTGCAGCATCCTGGGCGTTCAGCAAAACGCCAAGTGACAAAGGGGTTTCTGGCGTTTAACGCCAGCCAGGGTACCTGGCTGGGCGTTAAACGCCCATAATGGCCAACAATTGGGCGTTAAACGTCAGAATGGATACCATTCTGGACATTTAACGCCAGAAAGGCAGGGGGAGGAGATTTTGTTTCCAAATTCAAATTTTTTTTCAAATTTTCATGTTTTAACTCATCATTTTCTGCATAAACATGTTTCAAACTTTCATTATTCACCCTCAATTTTCAAAAATTCAACAATTCTCTAAATCTATTTCTCAATTTTCTTTCAAATGCTTCCCAAATCTTCTTCAAAAACTCAAGTATCTTTTCAATTTCTTTTCAAATCCTTTCAAACCCATCATATCATCTCTTATTTCTTAGATGCATAACCAAATTATCAGATTTAACCTTTTTTATATCTTTTTCAATTGAAAATCTCATCTTTTTCATATCATGATTTTATTTTCTTCTACCAATCATATCTCTATGGCATATCTCTTTCAAAATTTTCGAAATCCCCCCTTCTCTTATAAATACACATTCGGCCATCCCCTCCTCTCCACCATTCGAATTTGCCTCTTCTCCTCTCTCCCTCCTTTCCTTTCTTTTGCTTGAGAGCAAGAAAACCTCTAAGTTTGGTGTGTTTTTCCGTGATCACTGAGCTAAGACTCATCAAAATAATGGCACCTAAGGGAAAGCAAACCAAATCAAGAGGCAAGAAAGAGAATACTCCAAAGAGTCTTTGGAATCAAGAGAGGTTCCTAACCAAAGAACATGCAGACCATTACTACAAAATAATGGGTCTGAGGTCAGTGATCCCAGAAGTTAAATTCAATCTGAAAGAAGATGAATATCCGGAGATCCAAGAGAAAATTCGAAACAGAGGATGGGAAATTCTAGCTAATCCTGAAACAAAGGTTGAAAGAAACATGGTTCAGAAATTCTACTCAAATCTATGGCTAATAGATAAGCAGAGAATAACTGGAACCGCCTTTCATACCTACCGAACCATGGTCAGAGGGAGGCTTATTTACTTCCATCTGGACAAAATAAGAGAGGTCTTCAAACTGCCTCAACTACAAGATGATCCAGAATCTTTTAATAGGAGAATGGTGAGAGTAGATAAGGGGTTGGATCAAGTTCTAGAGGACATATGCCTCTCTGGAACTAAGTGGATAACCAATTCAAAAGGTGTCCCAAACCCATTTGTTACCAAGCTGCAAGAAGCTATGGAACAACTTAAGGAAGAACAGCAGAATCAAAATTGCATGCTCTGCAAACTGCTGAAGGAACAAGAGAAGCAGGGGCGTGAGCTACAGGAGCTGAAGCGCCAGAAGCTCTCCCTTGAAGGACCAAGCACCCCACAGATTGAGGGAGCATCCACTTCTCAAGATCAAGGTTGTTGAGTCCTAATTCTGTGATAACCTTTATTATTAAGCGTCTATTTTAAAAGTCATTTATTTTTCTATTTTTTTTTTACTTTTCTGTCTTCTATTATTATTAGTTTGCTCTTATATTTATTTTTGAGTCTTATTGTCATTCCATGATTAATAAAATTTAAAGTTTATGTCTTAAAGCTATGAATGTCCTATGAATCCATCACCTTTCTTAAATAAAAAGTGTTTTTAATTGAAAAAAAAAGAAGTACATGAATTTCAAATTTTAAAATAGTTTAATTACTTTGATGTGGTGGCAATACTCTTGTTTTCTGAATGAATGCTTGAACAGTGCATATGTTTGAATTTGTTGTTTATGAATGTTAAAATTGTTGGCTCTTGAAAGAATGATAGAAAAGGAGAAGTGTTATTGATAATCTGAAAAATAAAAAAAATTGATTCTTGAAGCAAGAAAAAGCAGTGAATAAAAAAAGAGAGGATGATATGCGAAAAAAAAAGAAGAAAAAGAAAGAAAAAGCAAGCAGAAGAAGCCAATAGCCCTTTAAACCAAAAGGCAAGGGTAATAAAAAGGATCCAAGGCTTTGAGCATCAGTGGATAGGAGGGCCCTCAGGAATAAAATCCTGGCCTAAGCGGCTAAACCAAGCTGTCTCTAACCATGTGCTTGTGGCGTGAAGGTGTCAAGTGAAAACTTGAGACTAAGCGGTTAAAGTCATGGTCCAAAGCAAAAAAGAGTGTGCTTAAGAGCTCTGGACACCTCTAATTGGGGACTCTAGCAAAGCTGAGTCACAATCTGAAAAGGTTCACCCAGTTATGTGTTTGTGGCATTTATGTATCCGGTGGTAATACTGGAAAACAAAATGCTTAGGGTCACGGCCAAGACTCATAAAGTAGCTGTGTTTAAGAATCAACATACTTAACTAGGAGAATCAATAACACTATCAGGATTCTGAGTTCCTATAGAAGCCAATCATTCTGAACTTCAAAGGATAAAGTGAGATGCCAAAACTGTTCAGAGGCAAAAAGCTAAAAGCCCCGCTCATCTAATTAATACTGATCTTCATAGATGTTTTGGAATTCATTGTATATTCTCTTTTTTTTATCCTATTTGATTTTCAGTTGCTTGGGGACAAGCAACAATTTAAGTTTGGTGTTGTGATGAGCGGATAATTTATACGCTTTTTGGCACTGTTTTTAGTATATTTTTAGTATATTTTAGTTAGTTTTTATTATATTTTTATTAGTTTTTATTTAAAATTCACTTTTTTGGACTTTACTATGAGTTTGTGTGTTTTTCTGTGATTTCAGGTATTTTCTGGCTGAAATTGAGGGACCTAAGCAAAAATCTGATTCAGAGGCTGAAAAAGGACTGCAGATGCTGCTGGATTCTGACCTCCCTGCACTCGAAGTAGATTTCCTGGAGTTACAGAAGCCCAATTGGCACGCTCTCAATTGCGTTAGAAAGTATACATTATGGGCTTTTCAGCAATATATAATAGTCCATACTTTGCCCAAGATTTGATGGCTCAAACCGGCGTTCCAAGTCAGCTTAAGAATTCTGGCGTTTAACGCCAGAACTGGCATAAAAGCTGGAGTTAAACGCCCAAACTGGCACAAAAGCTGGCGTTTAACTCCAAGAAAAGTCTCTACACATGAAAGCTTCAATGCTCAGCCCAAGCACACACTAAGTGGGCCCCGAAAGTGGATTTTTTACACTAAATACCTTAGCTTACTCATTTTCTGTAACCCTAGGTCACTAGTTTACTATAAAAACTACTTTTAGTAATTCATCTTGAACATCATGACACTTTACACGTTTCATATTATATCTTCTACAGCATGAGTCTCTGAATCCCATTGTTGGGGATGAGGAGCTCTGCTGTGTTTCGATGAATTAATGCAATTACTACTATTTCCCATTCTATCATGCTTGCTTCTATTCTAAGATATTCATTCGCACTTCAGCCTGATGAATGTGATGATCCGTGACACTCATCATCATTCTCACCTATGAACACGTGCCTGACAACCACTTCCGTTCTACATGCAATCAAGCTTGAATGTGTATCTCTTGGATTTTTAATCTAAGATTGAAACCTTCGTGGTATAGGCTAGAATTATTGGCGGTCATTCTTGAGATCTGGAAAGTCTAAACCTTGTCTATGGTATTCCGAGTAGGATCTGGGAAGGGATCACTGTGACGAGCTTCAAACTCGCGATTGTTGGGCGTGTGACAGACGCAAAAGGATCAATGGATCCTATTCCAACATGATCGAGAACCGACAGATGATTAGCCGTGCGATGACAGCACATTTGCAACATTTTCACTAAGAGGACGGGAAGTAGCCATTGACAACGGTGATGCCCAACATAAAGCTTGCCATGGAAGGAGCCTTGCGTGTGTGAAGAAGAAGATAGTAGGAAAGTAGAGATTCAGGGGACAGAGCATCTCCAAAACCTCAACCTATTCTCCATTACTGTATAACAAGTATTTATTTCATGTTCTTTTACTTTTTACAATTAAATCTGAGAATTATTGATATCCTGACTAAGAGTTACAAGATAACCATAGCTTGCTTCAAGCCGACAATCTCCGTGGGATCGACCCTTACTCACGTAAGGTATTACTTAGACGACCCAGTGCACTTGCTGGTTAGTTGTGCGGAATTGCAAAAGTGTGATTGTGATTTCGTGCACCAGTGAGCTTTTGATCGGTAATTTTGGACTAGTTGATCTAAGTTATCGGGTGACAAGGCACCTCACGGATCCAATTAATCAAGCATCTCCTTGACACGATTGCACCACAAGCATATAGCTGAGATTTTGATCCTAAACACCAATGCCCATAGTCTATTTGGACTGTTAAATGTCTTGTCTCAAGGTAGCTTGTGTAACGGGCTTTCAATCGACGATCCCGGACCAGTTGGTCCAAGTTATCGGGTGATGAAGCACCCCTCAGATCCAATCACCTAAGCCGTCCTTGGACAAAAGACACCACATGCACATATTTGGATCTCAGCCATTAATGCTCAGACCTTTGCAACTTGATTTTTCTTTTTGATCTTTCATCATTATTTTTCTTTTTTTTTACTCTTTCTTTTTCTCTCTTTTTCTTTTCAATTTTTTGGTTCAAGAATCAGCCTCTTTCTCATTCTTAGAGGTTTCATAACACTTCTCTAAATTTTTGTTCCTCAAAAGTATACATTTCTCTTGTTCAAAGAACTTCACATATTATTCTCTTGATGCAATCACAATCATAGGTATATATACCACCACATGCAATGTAACAAGAAAATTGTAAAATAAACTCAATTTTTGATATTAAACATCACCTTTTCTCTCTTTTTTTATTGAATACTTCTTGAGGACAGTACATGAGACATCATTTGAAAATAAAAATATAAAACTACAAACAGACTAGACTAAAGGAAACAGAAACTAAGAGTCATGCATTAAATAGTAAATACCATAAAACAGAAAATAGGAAAATAACATAAGCAATACAGAAAGAAAAATAGGAATGAAAGGAAGTCAATCACCTCAGTCATCATGGTGGTCATCTTCCTCCTCAGGTTGTGCTCCATATGGTCATCTTAAATGTCCTATGTCTTGCCTTACTTGGCGGAGCTCATGGCGTTGAGTCTCTTGCTCAGCCACAATCTGATGGAGAAGGACGCTGTGGCTATCCTGGGTCACCCTCTTCTTCTCAAGGGAGGATGGCATCTGCTGCCAGTATTCCTGAGGTGGAAAGTAATGTCCTTGAGGCATGAGAGGTGGTGGAGGAGCTTGTTGTGCCTCTTCTTCGGTTTGACCCTTTGGAACCCTTGCATACTATCTCACATAGTCCAAAGTCTTCCTTGAGATCAGCCGCTCAATGGGAATGGGAAAGTCATTATCAAAGTTGACCCATGTAGCCTCATAAAGCCAGTAAATAAGATGAGGGAAGGCTAGCTTTGCATGTGTGAAGGAGTTGGAGGCGATGCTATATATCTATTATGAAATGATTGCACCCACATCTACCTCATAACCGATCATGATACAGTGGATCATGATAACTCTATCTACTGTACACTCAAAGCGGTTGCTAGTAAGGAAAATAGATCATTGGATGAATTTCAATCACCCTCTAGCAACTGGCTTGAGGTCATGCTGCCCTAGTTGGTTTGGCTGCCCATCTTCACTCATCCTCTACTAAGCTCCTGGAAGACAAATGTTTGTAAGAACCTGGATATACCTCTGGCCCCAGCTCATCCTATCCTCATACGTGTCCAAACCATGACTTGGAGGTTGCAGTTGAAGAGCTGCCCTAACCATCCTTGGATTGAAGTCCAAGACTCTCCCGTGCACAAAAGTTTGAAAGTTCTTCTCATTCACCCCACGAGCAAGATCCTTGTAGGTGATCCATGCATTATCATAAAATTCTTGAACCTTCAGTTGGCCCACATTGGTATGCGAATTGCTCAACAGTTGCCAACCTCTTCTCTCTATTTGTTGCCGAATATCCGGATATTCATCCGGCTTGAAGTTGAACTTCACTTCTGGGATCCCCTTCTTCTTGCTTGTGATATAAAAAAAGTGCTCCTCATGCAACTTAGAGGAGAACCTATTTGAGTCAAAATTTCCAGTTTAAAGTGCCTTGCCTTTTCTCTTCCTTGAAGATGATTCTCCTCCCTTTGGTGCCGTTGAGAAAATATAGAAAACAAGCAGTGTGAAAACACCAAACTTAAAAGTTTACTCGTCCTCGAGAAAAATAAAATAGATAAAAAAAGGGGGAAGAGGCACGGCTGGTGGAGAATACGAGGGGTGGTTGTGGTGGGGAGGAAAGAAAAAGAAAGGAAATAAAAGGAAGAGAGGGAGAGTGAGGGGGCGTGGTTGGTGTGGAAAGAAGAAGGAGAAGGTGAAGGAGGATGAAGTGTTGTTGTGTGTGGAATAGGATGGAGGGGAGGGGTATTTATTGGGTAGGGAGGGTAAAAAAGGAATTGAATGTGGAGTAATGAGGGTGGGGGTTAGGTGGGCATGGGGAATGGGAGAAGAAAAAGGGATTGATGAGGTTGGGGAATGAAAAAGTGGAGAGAATCACGCGGAGAAGGGGAGAGAATATAGGAATTTGGTGCAGATTTGAATGCAAAATAAGAAGTGTGCTAGGTACAGAGGACTCAGCGCTAAACGCGGGCTGTGGGTTTTTAGCGCCATTCCTTCCGAATCAGTTCACACATTTACGTGCTCTCGGCGCTAAATGCCGAGTCCTTGGCATTTAGCACTAACCCCCCTTCCCCTCATTTTTTTGCGTCAACCCTGGCGCTGGTGCACGAAATTGTGATCATCAACAATGGCGCCAAAGACTTGGAGATCTCAAACGTGAATCACACTTTTTCACAATTCCGCACAACTAACCAGCAAGTGCACTAGGTCGTCCAAGTAATACCTTACGTGAGTAAGGGTCGATCCCACGGAGACTGTCGACTTGAAGCAAGCTATGGTCATCTTGTAAATCTCAGTCAGGCAGATTCAAATGGTTATGGAGGATTGATAATTAAAGATAAATAAAACATAAAATAAAGATAGAGATAGAGATACTTATGTAATTCATTAGTAGGAATTTCAGATAAGCGTATGAAGGTGCTTTGTTCCTCCTGAACCTCTGCTTTCCTATTGCCTTCTTCCAATCATTCATACTCCTTTCCATGGCAAGCTTTATGTTGAGCATCACCATTGTCAATGGCTACTTCCCGTCCTCTCAGTGAAAATGTTCTAC
Source organism: Arachis ipaensis (assembly GCF_000816755.2). Taxonomy (NCBI): domain Eukaryota; kingdom Viridiplantae; phylum Streptophyta; class Magnoliopsida; order Fabales; family Fabaceae; genus Arachis; species Arachis ipaensis. The sequence goes on along the minus strand of NC_029787.2, from coordinate 41,324,687 downwards.
ACACGCTGTCACCGCACGGCTAATCATCTGTCGGTTCTCGATCTTGTTGGAATAGGATCCATTGATCCTTTTGCGTCTGTCACACGCCCAACACTTGCGAGTTTGAAGCTCGTCACAGTCATTCCTTTCCAGATCCTACTCAGAATACCACAGATAAGGTTTAGACGTTCCGGATCTCAGGAATGGCCGCCAATAATTCTAGCCTATACCACGAAGGTTCTAATCTTAGATTAGAAACCCAAGAGATACACATTCAAGCTTGTTTGCATGTAGAACGGAAGTGGTTGTCAGGCACGTGTTCATAGGTGAGAATGGTGATGAGTGTCACATAATCATCACATTCATCATGTTCTTGAGTGCGAATGAATATCTTGGAGAAGAAATAGACTTGAGTTGAACAGAAAAACAATAGTACTTTGCATTAATTCATGAGGAACAGCAGAGCTCCACACCTTAATCTATGGGGTGTAGAAACTCCACCGTTGAAAATACATAAGTGATAATGGTGGTCATTGGCTTCGGCCCCAGAGAGGGAACCTGAAGAGCCAAGATGAAAATACAATAGTAAAAGGTCCTATTTATAGAGAACTAGTAGCCTAGGGTTTACAGAAACAAGTAATTAATGCAGAAATCTTCTTTCGGGCTCACTTAGTGTGTGCTTGGGCTGAGCATTGAAGCTTTCACGTGTAGAGGCTTTTCTTGGAGTTAAACACCAGCTTTTGTGCCAGTTCTGGCGTTTTAACGCCAGAATTCTTAAGCTGATTTGGAATGCCAGTATGAGCCATCAAATCTTGGGCAAAGTATGAACTGTTATATATTGCTGGAAATCCTAGGATGTCTACTTTCCAACGCAATTGAGAGCGCGCCAATTGGGCTTCTGTAGCTCCAGAAAATCCACCTCGAGTGCAGGAAGGTCAGAATCCAACAGCATCTGCAGTTCTTTTTCAGCCTCTGAATCAGATTTTTGCTCAGGTCCCTCAATTTCAGCCAGAAAATACCTGAAATCACAAAAAAAACACACAAACTCATAGTAAAGTTGAGAAATGTGATTTTTAAATAAAAACTAATAAAAACATAATAAAAACTAACTAAAATATACTAAAAACATACTAAAAACAATGCCAAAAAGTGTATAAATTATCCGCTCATCACAACACCAAACTTAAATTGTTGCTTGTCCCCAAGCAACTGAAAATCATATAGGATAAAAAAAAGAATAGAATGTACAATGAATTCCAAAAACATCTATGAAGATCAGTATTAATTAGATGAGCGGGGCTTTTAGCTTTTTGCTTCTGAACAGTTTTGGCATCTCACTTTATCCCTTGAAGTTCAGAATGATTGGCATCTATAGGAACTCAGAATCCAGATAGTGTTATTGATTCTCCTAGTTAAGTATGTTGATTCTTGAACACAGCTATTTTATGAGTCTTGGCCGTGACCCAAAGCATTTTGTTTTCCCGTATTACCACCGGATACATAAATGCCACAGACACATAACTGGGTGAACCTTTTCAGATTGTGACTCAGCTTTGCTAGAGTCCCCAATTAGAGGTGTCCAGAGCTCTTAAGCACACTCTTTTTTGCTTTGGACCACGACTTTAACCGCTCAGTCTCAAGTTTTCACTTGACACCTTCACGCCACAAGCACATGGTTAGGGACAGCTTGGTTTAGCCGCTTAGGCCAGAATTTTATTCCTGTGGGCCCTCCTATCCACTGATGCTCAAGGCCTTGGATCCCTTTTTTATTTTACCCTTGCCTTTTGGTTTAAAGGGCTATTGGCTTTTTCCGCTTGCTTTTTCTTTTTCTTTCTTTCTCTTTTTTTTCCGCATATATATATTTTTTTCTGCAAGCTTTTCACTGCTTTTTCTTGCTTCAAGAATCAATTTTATGATTTTTCAGATTATCAAATAACATTTCTCCTTTTTCATTATTCTTTCAAGAGCCAACAATTTTAACATTCATGAGCAATCAAATTAAAAAATATGCACTGTTCAAGCATTCATTCAGAAAGACAAAAGTATTGCCACCACATCAAAATAATTAATCTGTTATAAAATTCGAAATTCATGCACTTCTTTTTCTTTTTCAATTAAAACATTTTTCATTTTAAGAAAGGTGATGGATTCATTTTCATAGCTTTAGGGCATAGACACTTAGACACTAGTGATCATGTAATAAAGACACAAACATAAATAGACATAAGGCATAAAAATTCGAAAAACAGAAAATAAAGAACAAGGAAATTAAGGAACGGGTCCACCTTAGTGATGGCGGCTTGTTCTTCCTCTTGAAGCTCTCTTCCATTGAGCGCCCTCTTCATAAATGTCTATGAGGACTTGGTCCAACCTTTGATCAAAGTTGACCCTTCTAGTGTAGGGGTGTGCATCTCCTTGCATCATGGGCAAGTTGAATGCCAACCTTACATTTTTCGGACTAAAATCTAAGCATTTCCCCCGAACCATTGTAAGCCAATTCTTTGGGTCCAGGTTCACACTTTGATCATGGTTCTTAGTGATCCATGCATTGGCATAGAACTCTTGAACCATTAAGATTCCGACTTGTTGAATGGGGTTGGTGAGAACTTCCCAACCTCTTCTTCGAATCTCATGTCGGATCTCCGGATATTCACCTTTTTTGAGTTTGAAAGGGACCTCGGGGATCACCTTCTTCTTGGCCACAACTTCATAGAAGTGGTCTTGGTGCACCCTTGAGATGAATCTCTCCATCTCCCATGACTCGGAGGTGGAAGCTTTTGCCTTCTCTTTCCTCTTTCTAGAGGTTTCTCCGGCCTTAGGTGCCATAAATGGTTATGGAAAAACAAAAAGCAACGCTTTTACCACACCAAACTTAGAAGGTTTGCTCGTCCTCGAGCAAAAGAAGAAAGAAGAGAGTAGAAGAAGAAGAAGAAATAGAGGAGATGGATGGGGCTTAGTGTTTCGGCCAAGGGGGAGAAGTAGTGTGTATGTTGTGTGAAAATGAAGGAGTGAAGATGGGTTTATATAGGAGTGGAGAGGGGGGTATGGTTCGGCCATTATGGGTGGGTTTGGGTGGAAAAGTGGTTTGAATTTGAATGGTGAGGTAGGTGGGGTTTTATGAAGGATGGATGTAAGTGGTGAAGAGAATGGTGGGATTTGATAAGTGAGGGGTTTTGGGGAAGAGGTATTGAGGTGATTGGTGAATGGGTGAAGAAGAGAGAGAGAAGTGGGGTAGGTGGGGATCCTGTGAGTCCACAGATCCTGAGGTGTCAAGGATATCTCATCCCTGCACCAAGTGGCGTGCAAAAATGCCCCTTTCTGCCAATCCTAACGTTAAACGCCAGGCTGCTGCCCATTTCTGGCGTTTAACGCCAGCTTCTTGCCCATTCCTGGCGTTAAACGCCAGTCTGGTGCCCATTTCTGGCGTTAAACGCCAGCTTGTTGCCCATTCCTGGTGTTAAACGCCCAGAATGGTGCCAGACTGGGCGTTTAATGCCCATTCTGCTATCCTTACTGGCGTTTAAACGCCAGTAAGTTTCTCCTCCAGGGTGTTCTATTTTTAATACTGTTTTTCCTTCTATTTTTGCTTTTTCAATTGTTTTTTTTTGTGACTTCACATGATCATCAACCTACAGGAAACAATAAATAACAAAAGAAAATAGAAATTTATCATAGATAATTAAAGATTGGGTTGCCTCCCAACAAGCGCTTCTTTAATGTCAATAGCTTGACAGTGGGCTCTCATGGAGCCTCACAGATGTTCAGAGCAATGTTGGAACCTCCTGACAAACCCCATTTGTAGGGTTTATCTTGTATTGATTTTTGGGGATTTTATCACCTTTTACCCATATTTATTCAAGAAATAGCATGGTTTTGTATATTCTCCTTTAATTGTGCTTGAATGTGAAAACATGCTTTTTAGGACTCAAAATAGCTAAATTTAATTCACCTTGATTCTATTAGATGCCTTGATATGTTTGTTAAGTGATTTAAGGTTTAGGAGGCAAAGATTGGATCAAGGGAATGAAGAAAGAAAGCATGAAAAGTTGGAGAACTCATGAAGAAATGAAAGAACAGGAAAGCTGTCAAGCCGACCTCTTTGCACTTAAACGACCATAACTTGAGCTACAGAGGTCCAAATGATGCGGTTCCAGTTGCGTTGGAAAGCTAACATCCGAGGCTTCGAAACGATATAAGATTTGCCATAGTTTCATTGCGCATAGGGGCGCGCACGCGCACGGTACGCGGACGCGCCGATGGTGGCACATGACCCACTTAATGCAACTCGTGGCCAGCGATTTTAGAAGCCTTATGGGCCCAATCCAACTCATTTCTGATGCTATTTAAGCCAAGGATTGAAGGGGGAATGAGGGGACTTTTCATACTTTTCATACTTTAGAAGTTAGTTATCATTAGTTTGGTTTTAGCTTAGTTTAGTAGTGAGAGTTAGTTTCTAGAGAGAGAAGCTCTCTCTTCTCTCTAGAATTAGGATTAGAATTAGGTTTAGTTTTTAGATCTAGGTTTTAATCTTTGCTTTCTTCCACTTCTATCTCTCAATTCCTTGTTGTTACATTCATTCTTCTTCTATTCTTTTGTTGTAATTTCCTTTATGTTGTTCTTATGTTTTGTTGTAGATCTACTTTTGCTCCTTCTATTTTCTTTCAATTCAATTAGAAGTAATTCATAATAATTGTGTTCCTTTTGATTGTTGTTGTTAATTCCTTGCCATAATTGTTGTTAGATTCTATTTTTGTTATCTTTCATTTGTGAAATTCTAAACCGTCAAAAATCAGTTCGTCACCTCCCAACACCAAACTTAGAGTTTGAATGTGGGGGTTCAACGCCAAACTTAAAGTTTGGTTGCGGCCTCCAACACCAAACTTAGAGTTTGACTGTGGGGGCTCTGTCTGACTCTGTATTGAGAGAAGCTCTTCATGCTTCTTCTCCATGGTTACAGAGGGATATCCTTGAGTTTTAAACACAAGGGAGTCTTCATTCACTTGAATGATCAATTCTCCTCTGTCAACATCAATCACAGCTTTTGCTGTGGCTAGGAAGGGAAGAACTTTGCCAAGAAGGCATTAACTAGCTTTTCCCAAGAGTTCAGGCTTTCTTTAGGTTGTGAGTCCAACCATGTCCTAGCTCTGTCTCTTACAGCAAAAGGAAAGAGCATAAGTCTGTAGACCTCAGGATCAACTCCATTGGTCTTGATAGTGTCACAGATTTGCAAGAATTCAGCTAAGAACTGATGAGGATCTTCCAATGGAAGTCCGTAAAACTTGTAATTCTGTTGCATTAGAGAAACTAATTGAGGCTTAAGCTCAAAGTTGTTTGCTCTAATGGCAGGGATTGAGATGCTTCTCCCATAGAAGTCGGGAGTAAGTGCAGTAAAGTCACCAAGCACCTTCCTTGCATTGTTGGCATTGTTGTTGTTTTCAGCTGCCATGACTTCTTCTTGTTTGAAAAGCTCTGTTAGGTCCTCTACAGAGAGTTTCACTTTAGCTTCTCTTAGCTTTCGCTTCAAGGTCCTTTCAGGTTCAGGATCAGCCTCAACAAGAATGCTTTTGTCCTTGCTCCTGCTCATATGAAAGAGAAGAGAATAAGAAAGTATGAAATCCTCTATGTTACAGTATAGAGATTCCTTGAAGTGTCAAAGGAAAAGAAGAATAGAAGGAGAAGGTAGATAGAAGAGAATTCGAACTTATCAAGAAGGATAGAGTTCGAATTGCACCTTGAGGAGGAGTGTTAGTCCCTTAAATAGAAGGATGTGAGAAGAGGGGAAGAATTTTTGAAATTAAAGTAAAAGATTTTTAAAATAATAAAAAGAAATTTGAAAATTTGATTGAGATTTTCGAAAATTAAGATTGGGAAAGAAATTAAGTGATTTTGAAAAAGATTTTGAAATTAGAAATTAAAAAGATATGATTGAAAATTAATTTTGAAAAAGATGTGATTGAAAAGATATGATTGAGAAGATATGATTGAAAATCAAATTAAAAAAGAAAGTTTTAAAATTAAAGTTGATTACTTGACTAACAAGAAATTAAAAGATATGATTCTAAACTCTAAAATTTGATCATTTCTTAATAGGTAAGTAACAACTTGAAAATTTTGAAGTAAATTATTAATTGTAGCAAGGATTTTTGAAAATAGTAATAAAATAAAAAAATTGAAAAGAAATTGATTTTGAAAAGATATGATTGAAAAGATATGATTTGAAAAAGATTTGATTTTGAAAAATTATGAAGATTTGAAAAAAATTTGAATTAAAAACAAAATCTTCCCTCTAGTGTCCTCCTGGCGTTAAACGCCCAGAATGGTATCCATTCTGGCGTTTAACGCCCAAAATGCTACCTTTTTGGGCGTTAAACGCCCAGCCAGGTACCCTGGCTGGCGTTTAAACGCCAGTTTTCCTTCTTCACTGGGCGTTTTGGACGCCCAGCTTTTTCTGTTTAATTCCTCTGCTAAATGTTCTGAATCTTCAATTCTCTGTATTATTGACTTGAAAAGACACAATTTTAAAAATATTTTTAAATTTTTAATGATGAGAAACAATAAAAAATGCAACTAAGATCAAATAAACAATGCATGCAAGACACCAAACTTAAAAATTAGCACTAGACTCAAACAAGAGACATAAAAATATTTTTTGATTTTATGATTTTATAAATTTTTTTGTGATTTTTCGAAAATTATATGGAAAAGAGAATAAAGAGATTCAAAACTTTTAATAAGAATTCCAAGAATCATGCAATGTTAGTCTAAAGCTTTAGTTTAAAAAGATTAGACATGGCTAGCCAAGCTTCAGAAGGACATTACATTCAGCAGCTAAATTGATGAGAATCAATAAGCTTTTGTGATGATAAGAACATCACCTTGAAACTCTATAATTCATTTTTAAAAATTCTGAAAAATAAAAAGAAAAGTACCTAATCTAAGCAACAAGATGAACCGTCAGTTGTCCAAACTCGAACAATCCCCGGCAACGGCGCCAAAAACTTTGTGCACGAAATTGTGATCATCAAAAATGGCGCCAAAGGACTTAGAGCTCTTAAACATGAATCACACTTTGTCACAATTCCACACAACTAACCAGCAAGTGCACTGAGTCGTCCAAGTAATACCTTACGTGAGTAAGGGTCGATCCCACGGAGACTGTCGGCTTGAAGCAAGCTATGGTCACCTTGTAAATCTCAGTCAGGCTAATTTAGATGGTGATGGAGAATTGATAATTAAATAATAAATAAAACGTAAAATAAAGATAGAGATACTTATGTAATTCTTTGGTTGGAATTTCAGATAAGCGTATGAAGATGCTTTGTTCCTCCTGAAC
>NC_029787.2:41307500-41317361 GCF_000816755.2 Arachis ipaensis | reverse complement strand
TACTTGGAGCTCTCAAACATGAATCACACTTTGTCACAATTCCGCACAACTAACCAGCAAGTGCACTGGGTCGTCCAAGTAATACCTTACGTGAGTAAGGGTCGATTCCACGGAGACTGTCGACTTGAAGCAAGCTATGGTCATCTTGTAAATCTCAGTCAGGCAGATTCAAATGGTTTTGGAGGATTGATAATTAAAGATAAATAAAACATAAAATAAAGATAGAGATAGAGATACTTATGTAATTCAATGGTAGGAATTTCAGATAAGCGTATGAAGGTGCTTTGTTCCTCCTGAACCTCTGCTTTCCCATTGCCTTCTTCCAATCATTCATACTCCTTTCCATGGCAAGCTTTATGTTGGGCATCACCGTTGTCAATGGCTACTTTCCGTCCTCTCAGTGAAAATGTTCTACACACGCTGTCACCGCACGGCTAATCATCTGTCGGTTCTCGATCATGTTGGAATAGGATCCATTGATCCTTTTGTGTCTGTCACACGCCCAACACTCGTGAGTTTGAAGCTCGTCACAGTCATCCCTTCCCAGATCCTACTCAGAATACCACAGACAAGGTTTAGACGTTCCGGATCTCAGGAATGGCCGCCAATAATTCTAGCCTATACCACGAAGGTTCTAATCTTAGATTAGAAACCCAAGAGATACACATTTAAGCTTATTTGCATGTAGAACGGAAGTGGTTGTCAGGCACGCGTTCATAGGTGAGAATGGTGATGAGTGTCACATAATCATCACATTCATCATGTTCTTGAGTGCGAATGAATATCTTGGAGAAGAAATAGATTTGAGTTGAATAGAAAAACAATAGTACTTTGTATTAATTCATGAAGAACAACAGAGCTCCACACCTTAATCTATGGGGTGTAGAAACTCCACCATTGAAAATACATAAGTGATAATGGTGGTCATTGGCTTCGGCCCCAGAGAGGAAACCTGAAGAACCAAGATGAAAATACAATAGTAAAAGGTCCTATTTATAGAGAACTAGTAGCCTAGGGTTTACAGAAATAAGTAATTAATGCAGAAATCTTCTTCCAGGTCCACTTGGTGTGTGCTTGGGCTGAGCATTAAAGCTTTCACGTGTAGAGGCTTTTCTTGGAGTTAAACGCCAGCTTTTGTGCCAGTTTGGGCGTTTAACTCAAGCTTTTGTGCCAGTTCTGGCGTTTTGACGCCAGAATTCTTAAGCTGACTTGGAACGCCGGTTTGGGCCATCAAATCTTAGGCAAAGTATGAACTATTATATATTGCTGGAAAGCTCAGGATGTCTACTTTCCAACGCAATTGAGAGCGTGCCAATTGGGCTTCTGTAGCTCCAGAAAATCCACTTTGAGTGCAGAGAGGTCAGAATCCAACAGCATCTGCCGTCCTTTTTCAGCCTCTGAATCAGATTTTTGCTCAGGTCCCTCAATTTCAGCCAGAAAATACCTGAAATCACAGAAAAATACACAAACTCATAGTAAAGTCCAGAAATGTAATTTTTAAATAAAAACTAATAAAAACATAATAAAAACTAACTAAAATATACTAAAAACATACTAAAAATAATGTCAAAAAGCGTATAAATTATCCGCTCATCAGGCGCTAAACACCAACTCTCCAGAAACAAAATTCTCCAAAATGGCACCCCTGGTGCTAGACGTCCAGAACCGGTGCTAGACGCCAGCGTAGAAGTAAACCCTCCTTGAATTACGTTCCTCCTAACGCTAAACGCCATAGCTCGGTGTTTAGTGCCAACTCACCAGAGTCAAATTCCACCTTTTACAGAGTTCTCCCATCCGTTCCTAATGCAACTGTTCCTTTTTTACTCATAATGCATGACTCAAAGATAGTTAAAAACAAGAAAAACCATGAACTATGAAATCAAAACAAATAAAATGCAATGGATAAAATGTAATTAAAGGATACTAAAGATGTTGGTTACCTCCCAACAAGCGCTTCTTTAACGTCACTAGCTTGACGGTCCATCCTTGCTATTAAGGAAGAGGTTGATCATACTGCTTCAATTCCTCCCCTCTTATTGTGAATCTTCTCCTTGTATGCTCATGAATTAACTCAACATGCTCAAGTGAGAGGATTATGTTCATTGTATAAGGTAAAGACGGATGGTGAGTTAACACCACTTTCAATCATGGTGAGAAATCTTCAGTAGGAATCTTCTTGTATCTCCAATCCTTGGACACTTTCTTCTTGGGACCCTCCTTTGGAATTGATGTAGCACGTCCAACACAGAACTTAGATTTGATGTCGGGAAGATTTTATTGATTTCCACCATAGAGGGCTTGGTCTGTAACCTCTGTTCTGGATCATCAGGTGATTCTTGGAGAATTGGATCAGTGGACTCAGTTTTCATACAATTTTCCTCTTTAATTGAGTGATGTGTGGCTTTGAAGATATGGAGGACTAATTGCTAATCATGCACTCTCAATATTAATTCACCTTTTTCTAAATCAATGAGGGATCTTTCAGTGGCTAAGAACGGTCTTCCTAGAATGATGGAGAAATTTTCATCTTCCTCCATGTCAAGGATCACAAAATATGTTGGGAGGAAGAAAATTTTTACCTTGACCAGAACATTCTCAACCACCCTGTGGGCCTGCCTTATAGATTTGTTTGCTAATTGGATAGCTATTTTGGTGGATTTCACCTCTTGATTTTGGAGCTTTTTTATCACCGAGGGCGGCATCAAATTGATGTTCGCCCCTAAATCACACAGTGCTCCTTCAAAGGTGTTGTTTTCAATGGTACATAGGATTTGGAAACTTTCAGAATCTAGCTTCTTACTCAGAAGATTTCTTTGAATAATTGCACTACACTCTCTGGTTAGTACCACTGTTTGGTCTTCTTTCAGGGATTTTTTCTCAAACAACAATTCCTTCATGAAGTTAACATACATCGGCATTTGCTCCAGAACTTCTATGAATTACTTGTTGATATGTAGAGTCTTGAATACCTCCACGAGTTTAGAATTTTGCTCATCCTTGTGCTCTCCCTGAAGCTTTTGAGAGTATGTAATGGTTGGCTTGCACTCAGACATTGAAGTATTCACCTTGGGTTGCTCAGCCGTGGCATGTGCAGGGTGAGAGAGAGCGGACTCCTCAAGGTCTCTGGCTTCCTTCAGAACTTTCTCAGCTGGCCCCTCATTACCAAAGGGTTGAGTATCCACTATTTTTCCTCTGATCACGTAGATGACCTTATATTCCTCTCTTGGATTTCAAACTGTATCATTGGGGAAGGTATTTAGAGGCCTCTCAGCAACTTGTTTGCTCAACTGTCCCATTTAAACCTCCAAGTTTCTAGTTGTGGCTTTGGTTTTTTACATGAAACTATGAGTGGTTTTGAAAAGTTCTGCTAACGTTGCTTCCAGTGCAGAGGTATCTTGAGCAACTGGGGGAGAGTTGTGTGCTTGAGAAGGATGATGTTGCTAGTTGAAGTGGTTTTAGTGGGAGTTGTTGTTGTTGTTGTTGAAATGGACTGCCTTTGATTGTGAATTCTCCAGCCAAAATTAAGGTGATTTCTCCATCCTATATTGTATGTCTTAGAGAAGGGATCGTGATTAGGCGGTCTTGAAGAATTACTGATGTAATTAACCTGTTCAGTAGAGGGTTTCTCATAACCAAAGTTTTTTAATTGAGATATTCCACTACTCATGTCATAAGAAGGCTCTTGGGTAGCAATAGAGAAAACTTGCATACCTCCCAAGTGTTGAGTGACGGCGTTAATCTGCTGAGACATAGCTTTGTTTTGATCTAGAATATCATCTAAGTCATCCAACTCCATGACACCTTTCTTCATAGTTCTTTCTGAAGAATATAAGCATTTATTATTGGCCACCATCTCTATCAAATCGAAGGCCTTATCAGTGGTCTTCATATACAAAGAACCTCCTGCAGAATTATCCAGAGAAAGGCTCGAAGTTGGAGTGATATTATCATAGAAAATCTGTAACTGTACCCAATCCATAAACATGTCTGGAGAGCACTTTCTCACCATAGCCTTGTATCTTTCGTACGTTGCTATATTTTCTTTAGGTTGTGTCTCAAGCCTCTGACTAGCTCGGTCCTTTACAGACAAAAGGGAATAACAACAACCTATAGACATCAGTTGGAACCCCATCGGTCTTGAGCGTATTATAGATCCTCAGAAAGTTGGATATGAATAAGTTAGGGTCTTCCTGAGGGCTTCCACTAAACTAACAACTCTAGTGGACCAAAATAATGAGTTCAGGCTTCAACTTGGTTGTTAGCATGCACAACTGGTGGTACAATACTTCCCACACAATTTCCGTGATTAGGATTAGTATATGACCCCATAGTTTTTCTAACTGGCGGGATATTGTTGGGGTTATTGACCATAAGATTCTCAGTATTATCAGCCATACTGAATTCAGCTTTCTCTTCACACTTGTTCCCAAAGATCTCTTGAAATTCCTGAGCTCTAGCTTGTTTCCTTTGCCTCCGAAGAGTCTTTTCAATCTCGGGAGCATATAGAAGAGGTTCTTGATTCCTATTTCTCTGCATAAAAAAACTAGAAACAAGAAAAAGTGAGATTCTCAATGTCACAGTGAAGAGAATCCCAATGAAGTACATGAAAATATAAGGGAAAGAAAGAAGAATTTAAATGGGCATAAATTAAATAAAAATAAAACTAAAAATAAAGATAAAAACAAAAGTAAAACAAAGAAAAGGTCTAATCTAGGCAACTAATCAACTGGTAGTTGTTAGTCACAGTTAAACCCTGGCAACGCCGCCAAAAACTTGGTGTAGAATTTCTAACCACAACTTACCGGCAAGTGCACCGAGTCATACCAAGTAATAAACTTAGGTAAGTGAGTGTTGATCTCACGAGGATTAACGGACTAAGCAAGCAATGATTGATTAGTTGTTCTAGTTAGACAAGTTGAAATAAGAGTTGTGAAGATTGAATAACATAAAAGGCAATAAATTAAGGAAAGCAAATAATGAATGGTTGAGAAACGGTATGAGAATAGAGTTAAGACTTTGGAGATATTTAAATGTCCGAATTAATGTTCAATGTTAACTATCTTGATCATGCAAAGATTAAGTTTATGGCAAACCCCAAGTGATTGCATTCCTATTTCTAGGCAATTCAATCTCCTCTAATTCAACCAACCGTCAATTCCTTGATAAACCAATTGTATTAGAGGGTTAAATCCAATTTCTGATTTATAAACCACACAAACCCTAAGAACCCAAAAAATGATTCAGTTATATGTCACGTACCACATTAAGTATAGATAACTAAGGATTTGTGAGAAAAGGTTTCAAGCCGTAATTCTAATGATATATCTTTTTCAAGATTCAAAAGAATTCAAGTTAAATTAGAGTTATTTTCCAATAATCAATAATCCATAGAATGAAGAACAAAATGAGAGGTAGGATAGGTTAAATGCAAATTAAACTTCAGAAGTATGAGACTTGGGGTTTGACAAATAAACTCGGTGTATGTTTAGTTTTCAATGAAACATGACCACTTCCTTAATCTATAACCATCTCGCAAAGCCTTCCTATCACATCTACAACTTTTGGGATTTCTTGTGATATCACACATAAGCCGATCTCACCTTCTGCGTTCACAAACCGTATCCGAGGGAAATAGGGTATCACATATGACACCAAACAAACTCAAACTCAAGCAAAAGAAGTCAAAATTCAGAAAGAAAAGGATGAACAACACAAACATTGTTCACAAGAGTTCAGAAGGCTTAATAGAATTATAATTAAATAAGGATATATAGATACAGTGAAGTGTATCAGAAACATAATTAAATCGTACCTTAAGAAAGAAATATGAGGCAAAGAACTTTGACAGCAACAATAGAAGAAAAGATTATATGTTAGATTAAAACAATTTCCAACTCAATCAAAGAAACACAAGGTTCACAATTATAGACAAACAAAGTCAATGATAATATTTTTGATGAATTAAAGATTGATTATTACCCCAAATCTAGCTCAAGATCAAATGGTACAAGATGCTTGAAGAGGAATATAAACAATGCTAAGGATGAAAGTTCAGAAAGGATCCATCTGCAAGCGTTATATTTCTTTTAGGCCATCTTGACGAAGAGAACAGTCTATTTCTCGTAGCAACCATATCCCGCATAGCCATAGCCATGGAGGACATAACTGCTATGAAGATAGTTGCACCCTGTACCAATTCGTCATTTAAAAGTCCTCACCCGATTACTATGCCTATTCGTAGCTATTGAAGTCTTATCTGTACTAAACAATTAGCATTAAAGTGATCAGTCTTAATATCTCAAGTTAAGAACGAACATTCCTAAAATGAGCGCTCATAGAAATTCATGCCAAATGTATCTCAAGGATACCCTAACAGCATGAGACACATAACAGAGTATGCAGTGAAGCATGATTCAGTCCATTATCCAGGCTCTAACAGGAACAAACTACTTTGATACCAAATTATAATAGTCCAATTTTTAGTATGTCGAGATACCGGAAATTGAGTGCTAGACTTGTCTTTCTAATTATTATCTATTATTTAATAAATATGAGCCTGATCGTAGTTAACACATTGTCAATTTACGGGTAATTTTTTTTTTGAAAATGTTAAGTCATTAATTCAAATACATATGCAACAGAATTATAAAAGACTAGCAAATAAAGCAAGTATTAATAATAGTAACATGGTCATTTTTATATCAAATATGTACAAAGAACTCAGCATACAGTCAAACGTCGTCAACCTCGTACGAATCCAGTTGAAAACATTCTTAGGATAGCTAGATAATATTTACGTGTGTGTGCGCGCGTACGCGCATATGACATCCCAAGTCCTGGCATATCCAAAAAGTCCCTAAACTGGAACTAAGCTAGTCTAATTCTCTCTATAAGCCTAGTCCCCTCTAAGGTCACAAAAATGAGGGAAAGACACTCTAGGTCTTCAAATGTGGCTACATAGGATGTTGCCAAAACAACAACAACCATATGGTCCTTCTTTTGGTCCTTCTCTCTGACGACTCATGGAGTATATACACGCGTATGAGATTAGGGTCCTCGTAAGCAGAAACTTCTGGTAGATCATGGAAAGGTTCGCCCATCTCCATCTATAGGGTGGAAAGAGGGAGTAAAAATTGGGGAGTCCTTAGTAGGGTTGGGGTAGCAGTTAAGTTCATTTTATTCTTTATTATATAGCAAACAAGCAATAGAACAGATACAACTTCAACAAACAAAGAATAGAAAAATAATCAACCAAAAGTATACACACATTCACAGAAATATGTGCAACCAAATATGATGCATGTCTAGTCCTAGCGTAGGCCATGAGCTCATGTGTCAGTTTGCATCCCACAACCTGACATTACTTGGGAACAAATCCCAGATATGGCTTTCCATTGTATACTGTACATGCATATATATCGATTTAAGAACACCATCAGTATATGACCACTGGCAAACATCATAAAGCTAGACGCCATAATATATGCACAGTGGAAAACATAAATCAATAGTATGTAGGTGTCACTGAGTTCAACATTCAATGAGTACGTGGATTTTTCCGAATTCAACAATCAATCAGTGCGTGTACTGGACAAACGGGACAATACCCTCTCCCTTGCCAGGCAAACCTTCAATCATTTAGTTCTCGTTTACGTCTTTTTCAGTTTCCAGTTCTCAGTTAGTCTTAGCCATTCTCATTTTCAGTCATTTGTTATTTCATATCATTTCTATAAAACATTATTTTAGTCTCTTTTCTATATTTTTCATGGCAAATATTCTATCAAATTATTTTAGTTTTCTTTAAATATTTGATTAGAGTAAAAAATTTTTTTTCGTTATTTAAAACTCTTCCTTATCTTTCACCTCTTTCAATGTCTTACATACTCCTATATCTTCTCTCATACCTTTCCCTATATGTTTTATAAAGAGGATCTAAAGATTCTAAGATTAGCTTTGTATTTTCAAAGTGTTTCTGATACGTGCTTCAAATGTTCGTGATATGAAGAGTTTAAGTGTTATTTAAAAGATATTAGTTTATATTTTTAGAATATTTTAATTTAATTTGATGTATTTTGATTTTGTTTATTTAATTACTATATTGGGCTTTATGTTTGTGGGTTCAGAGTTTCTATATTTTAACCTAATAAAAGGTTATAAATATCTCATAAACTAGGGTAGTCGTAATATAGAATAATTTAGAGGTTTGAAAACTCCTTTTTGGTTTTGTGATGAAACCATGATGTGGACAATTGAGGTTGAGCAGTCCCTCTTTTGTTGTATCGGAGAATTGGGTAGAAGGTTGAGGAGTCCCTTCAATTTAATTTCCAAACTATGGCGTTGACAAGTTAGGTTGAGGAGTCCCTTTCTTGTTGCATCAAGAAATTGGATAGAAAGTAGAATGATTCTCTTTGTATTAAATTTCAACCTATCCTTTTTATTTATTTTTATTTCAATTACAATTTATATTTTCTATTCAATTTCAATTCTTGTTTTGTTTATCCTATTATTTCTTTATCATTTGGTATCAGAGCTCAGGTATTAGATTAATTCTTATTAATCTATATTTGTTCTTCTTTTATCTTTAAAAAAAGAATCCAGTGTCTCTCGCGCCTTTTTTTAAGTTCTTGTGTTTTTATTTTTGTTTGCGTTTCATTATTGTTTTGTCATTATTGTTGATTTTATGTTAAAAAAAAGCATGTAGTGCAAAAAAAGAGAAAAAAATATACAAAAAAGGAAAAAAAAACAAAAAAAAAAGAAAATATCTTCTTTGTAATTATTGTCCTTTTCATATACTATTTTTTTACCTACAATATTCAAGGGTGAATCTTTTTTGAAGAGGAGGAGAATGATACGTGCTTCAAATGTTCGTGATATGAAGAATTCAAGTATTATTTATAAGATATTAGTTTATATTTTTAGAATATTTTAATTTAATTTGATGTATTTTTATTTTGTTTATTTAATTACTAGATCGGGCTTTATATTTGTGGGCTCAGAGTTTTCTATATTTTAGCCTTATAAGAGGTTATAAATACCTCATAAACTAGGGTAGTCGTAATATATAATGATTTAGAGGTTTGAAACCCCTTTTTGGTTTCGTGATGAAACCATGGTGTGGACAATTGATATTGAGGAGTCCCTCTCTTATTGCATCGGAGAATTGGGTAGAAGGTTAAGGAGTTTCTTCGATTCAATTTCCAAACTATGGCATTGACAAGTTAGGTTGAGGAGTCCCTTTCTTATTATGCCAAGAAATTGGATAGAAAGTAAAGTGATTCTCTTTGTATTCAATTTCAACCTATCATTTTTATTTGTTTTTATTTCAAACACAATTTATCTTTTCTATTTAATTTCAATTCTTGTCTTGTTTATCCTATTATTTCTTTATCAGTTTTAAGTAAGAGAAGGTAAACAAAATATAGAAGGTGAATACTATATTAGAGTCTACTAAAACTCAAATCATCTCCATTCAACAATTGCTAAATGAATTAAAGGTTCCTCAAGTGTTGGCATACTAAAAAAAAAATGAAGCATTTATAACAATTTTTGTCTCAAAATATAAAATTGTTATAAATTGTTTTTTTTAACAAGAGTTAGTTTTTGCTACAAAATAAGGATCTTTTAAAATAAGACAACAGCTTGTTTTAAAAAATTTTCATCTTTTGTAACAATATTTTTTTTTGTTATAAATATTGTTAGATTTTGTAACGAAAAATTATTTTACTGCAAAAATTTATAATATTTTATAACAACAGATTAATTTGTTGCAAAAATTTAAAATATTTTTTAATAAAATATTCATTGTTTCAAAAGATTAAAATATTTTGTAACAAAATTTAATAATTTTGTAACAAGTTATTC
>NC_029787.2:41302049-41307425 GCF_000816755.2 Arachis ipaensis | reverse complement strand
TATATATTTAACCCTAAATTTTTATTTTATCTCTTAATTTAGTGTTCTGAAATGCTAAAAATAGAGTTGTATTTAAAGGAAGTAAATTAAATTTGGATGAGATAAAAGGAGAAATAATGAGGCTGATCTTGCAATAAGAAAAAATAAGAAATGAAAGAAAATTAAATATGGTCACATGATTAAGCTAAGTTGACGTCTTGCTTTATTCTTGTGATAGTTGACAAAGAAGGCGTGGTGGATCGATAATTTGTTGCATTACTAGGTGTCTAAGTTTTTTTGTCTTTTTGATGTTAATGCTTTTTTTCCCCCTCATATTGGTGTAGTGTATATGTTCCTAATCCCTTATGTATTACTGGTTTCTTTTGGTTGTTCTGATAGTTCTTATTTTTGTATTTTGACATGAATTTCATTTTTTTTTTGTATGAAATTTTATGAATATAAAATTATAAAAAAAATATCAAGTATATTTGTGATTAAATGACGATTAATTAGTCTGAATTTATATATTAAATTGTCAATTTTTGATAATTTATATCTTTGATTCACTGGTTGTGAATTTTGAAAATAGATTCTCAAAAAATTAGTTAATTTTAACTTATACGATTCTATCTTAATTTTTACTTTGATAAAAATAGTGTTATGTATTATTTTTAATTTTGATTTTCATTGTTCATATTTGTAGGAGTATAAAATTGATAGTAACATGTTAAACTTTATATTGACTAAAATATGTTAGAAGAGTCAAGGATTATAAATTCTACATGATACAAATTTATGTTAGAAAAAATTATATTTAGTTGAATTTCTAAAACTTATTTGATTGTAAAAGAATCTTAATTATATGTAAGATATTTTAATTATCTATATGATTATATATTATATAAATATTGAGTTAGCGTATTTAAAAAATTAACTGATATATCAATTATTTAAATAAATATTACAAAATAAATTTTATATTTTTGTAACTAAAAGAATGAAAAATGTTATAAAAGTAAGTAGTATTTTGTAATAAAATATATGACAATAACTTTGTAACAATTTTATTTTTAGTACAAAATCTTATGGTAACAAATTTGATATTTTTTATAATAAATATTTTTGTTATAAATACTGTTTTTTTTTTTTGGTAGTAGTAGTACTTACTATCTATTGCGATGGCATGTCTATTAGTAAGAGAGTTAACAAATCAAAAATATATTGTGCATATTTCAACATTAAATTAGGTTGTAAATATTCTTACAAAATCTCTTTTAATTAATTTGTTTGACAAGTTTAGGATCTCACTTAAAGTGAGTGTAAACCTTCCACCTAAGTTTGAGGATAGTATTAAAAGTAATAGTGTAATTAGTGAGGAAAGACAGCTAGAATATGTGTTAGACTCTGCAGATTGTTACAACACTTTTGCTCTTAATGCTGTATATATAAGGCATCATTGCAGTTAGATTGTGAACTCACTCAAGTTTTATCAGTTTCTTCTAATGTAAGTTACTCAGTTTTTGTAGTGGAAGCCTTCGGTATGGGTTGAGAGATGGATCAGAAACTCGCGGGTCGAGGCGGATGCTGGGTTATTTGACTGGAGCAATGAGGGGTGGTACCTGCAAAGACACTCCGACGCTCAAGTCAGAATGGATCTGAGAGGTATAAGGTGTGTAGAGTGAATGACATACCTGAGAGGGCCTAGGGCTCTCCTTTATATAGGTGATGGTAATTATCTTATCTTATCTTATCTTATCTTATCTGGTTAAGATAAGGGAGGTATTTTAATTTGATTGTTGGTTAGAAGCTCTAGGGGGCCGGTTCCGGGCCTTCTAGAAAGGTGAAGCGGTTTGGATTCGGGTAGCCGGGTCTAGAGACTATTCCGGGTGTGGAAGTCGTGGGCCGGATCCGTAATAGTTGCTCCCGCAGCAGGAGAGCGAGCGAGGTCGATCTTTGTCGCTGGAGGAATGGTTTTGGCCGTTTGTGACCTTCTTCGATTTATCGGAGCGGAGTTCCAAGTTGATGGATTTTTGTCTTTTTACGGGGGACATCGGTGCATCGGCTCCAAGTTTGGCGGTTAGGCTGAGGTTCCGTTCGTCTGGTCGTTTGATTGACGCGACCCTTCTGTATTCTTGCGTCCGTTTCATTTTTTGAGGCGTGCTTGTCAGTTTCACTTTCCCAAGGGACTATTTATTGCGAGGGGACGTTTGGGCTGCTTTTCCTTTTCTACCCCTTCGCGTCATGTTTGTACTTAGGGTTACTTACGCCTTTTTGCCGTTTTGAAACCGTTTTAGTTTTTCTACTTTTCTTCCCTCGTTCGTTTCATTTCTTAGTTGTTTTTGCTCCTTTTCTGTGAACGTCTCTTTTTCCTCTTCGCACTTTGGTTTTCTTCCCCAGTTTTTGCCGTGCGATTTTTGGGCTGACGGTGGTGCTTGCCTCTATTTTAGGTATGGCTCGGCAGAGGACTGAGGGTACGCGTGTTCCGGTGATTCCCGCCGGTGGCGTTCCCTCCCTTTATTCCTTGGTAACCAATGATGTTTGGGGGACGCCGTCTCGGGTGACGGAGGCAGACCTTCAGCGACTCCGTGATCAGGGGTCTGTTTGCGGAGGGGGTGATGCTGAGCGTGAGTACGAGCTTACCCTTCCGGGGGTTGACGAGAGAGTTTGTTATACTAACCTCGACTCGTCGACCGTCCCGGATTGGATGTGGCTTTACGAGGTGATGTTCACCCGGCTTGGTGTGCGGCTTCCGTTTCCTCCATTCGTTCAGCAACTTTTGAGCCGGTGTTCCGTGGCGCCGTCCCAGTTACATCCAAATAGCTAGGCGGCGATACGGACTTTTGAGCTTGTTTGCGAGTTCCTAGAGCTTCCGGCTTCGGTGAATGTCTTCCTTTTCCTTTTCTTGTGCACCCTGCCGGCTAAGGAGGGGAAGCACAATAAGGGATATATGTCTTTTAGGGCTCAGCCTCACTGCTGCGTCTTCGGTTTATATCAAGATTCTTTCCATAGCTTGAAGAGTGGGTATTTTAAGGTTCGCCCTGCTAGGGGGCAACACCCCTTTTGGTTAACGCTGGAGGGGGAGCGCCAATTTCCTACGTATTGGAATTTCGGTGCGGGACCTTCCGTGTTGACGCGGGTGACGCAGGAGTTTCTGTCTTCGGAAGATCGGGACGTGGCCCTCGTCCTTTGGCATTTGTTTGGGGAACGTCCTCTTAATCCTAGAGATGTGATGGGTGATCCGGTTGCTTGCCGGACTTATGTTGGTGTGTAGTTGTCTTTCTTCCTCTTCCCCCCCTTTTTTTTGTTCCGAGTTGGGTACTTATGCTTTTTCCCTTTGCTTTCTTTTTCAATTGAATGGCTGGTGGTCCGACGACTCTTGCTAGGTTGAAGGCTCAGTTGTCCCAGGGAACTCCTTCTAGTAGTTCTCTGTCCACTCCTACTTCCAGGCCTGACGATGACACGAGGGTTGTTTCTGAAGAGCTTATCTTGACTGAGGGTGGTGCCCAAGGGTTGGGTCATGGTTTGGGAGCGGTGGAACTTGACGACGAAGTGGTTGTCGTCTCGCCGGAGGTGCTTCCCGGAAGCAGAGGCGATCAGAGGATGTTGACAGTGAGAACCTGGTAGAGGGGGATACTGTGGTCCCGTCGGTAATTGATAAATCACTATTTTATGGTTTATCTTGTGCTCAATTGAGTGGTTTTTATCTACTCTTTTCTCACTTATTCATACTATTTGCATGGTTTTACATTTGCCTTCCTAATTATGTGCTTTAATTGAAAACATGTTTCTTTGGACTTATCTTTGCTAATATTAATCCTCTCTTATCACCATTAGATGTCTTGATATGTGTGTTAAGTGCTTTCAGAGATTACAGGACAGGAATGGCTCAGAGAATGGAAAGGAAGCATGCAAAAGTGGAAGGAATACAAGAAGTTGAAGGAACTGCAAAGCTGTCAACCTGACCCTTTCGCACTCAAATGGCTGTAACTTTAGCTACAGAGGTCCAAACGACGAGGTTCTAGTTGTGTTGGAAAGCTAACGTCCGGGGCTTCGATTTAATATATAATATACCATAGTTTCCCTGACGCTAGGAGGTGCGAACGCGTGATTCACGCGGACGCGTCGCAGTGACGAAAAACCAGCGTGGCAGATTTCTCCTCCAGCGATTTCTGGGCTGTTTCTGACCCAGTTTGCGGCCCAGAAAACACAGATTAGAGACTATAAAGTGGGAGAATGCATTCATTCATGAACAAGCTCACAATTCACAATTTTAGGAGTAGATGTAGTTTTTAGAGAGAGAGGTTCTCTCCTTTCTCTTAGGATTTAGTTTTAGGATTTATGATTATTTCTTCTTCATCACAGGTTCAATGTTCTTTTTATTTATTTTCCTAATTTAATTTATGAACTCTTCCATGTTACATTTGATATCTTTATTAGTGCTAATTGAGGTATTTCAGAATTATGATTGCTTTCTTTTATTTGTTATATAAATAATTTGGATTTTTCTCTTTTGGCTTTAGGTGAGTCATTAGAGACTCTTGAGTTATTAAACTCATTGTTAATTGAAAATTGGAATTTTTCAATAATTAATTTGAGTTCCACTAACTCTAATTTTTCCCAAGGAAAGACTAGGACTTGAGGAATCAAAATTAATTCATCCACTTAACTTACCTTCATAGTTAGTGGTTAACAAAGTGGGAAAAAAATCAAATTCTCATTACAATTGATAAGAATAACCAGGATAGGACTTTCAGTTTTCATACCTTGCCAAGAGTTTTATTATCTATTTAATTTAATACAATTTACTTTCTTGCCATTTACTATTCTCGCTTTTTATCTTATACATTAAAAACCCCCCAATTTACAAACTCATAACCAATAATAAGAACACCTCCCTGCAATTCCTTGAGAAGACGACCTGAGGTTTAAATACTCGGTTATCAATTAAAGGGGTTTGTTACTTGTAACAACCAAAACGTTTGTATGAAAGGACTTTTGAAGGTTTAGAAACTATACTTGCAACGAGGATTTATCCGCAAATTTCTAGACCACGCAAAAGTTCCTCTCATCAGTGATGGATCGCCATTTTGATGCCCTGGCCTTTATAGACCAGCACCTTATGCATGGCACGGAGGAGTTCTTTTGTGAGTGTGACGTGACTTTCCAGGCGAAGTCGCTTTATCGCTCCCTCCTCCGTTCTGTCATGATTTTGCGGAAGGCCGAGCCAGTGATGGCCCAGGTGGGTCTTCTGGATAAGAAGTTGCGTCAGTTTCAGGCTGAGGTGGCGAAGCTGAAGGAGCAGCTTGCGGTTGCTGAGTCGGCAAGGGAGAGGGCAGTGAAGGCATCCAAGGAGTCTGGTGCCGAGATCCTTCGCCTATCTGAAGTTGAAACTTCTCT